>NW_006159519.1:2736346-2746296 GCF_000334495.1 Tupaia belangeri chinensis
TCCCCGCGGGCCTTGGGAGGGGGGCCTGCCGTAGACAGTTGCTGGCCTGTCCACACACTTCAGTGCTGCATGCCATGGGCGTGTGGTCAGAAGATGCTCCCATGTCTGCATGGAGAGAGCGCGGTTGACTTTTGCTTCCTCCACCTACGAAGAAAGTAATGGACGTTCTGATAGCACGGTGCTCATAAGAGCTGGTCTTCCAGCTGGTCTGTGCTCCCGGGGCCCACACAGTGGCTCCTGAGTGTTCTTGTCTCTAAACTAGTATTTCCCCATCAGAATTCACATAAATTCCAGGACATTCTGAATAATCTCGAGGGGTTAGGTGACACGTGGACAAATAATTCTTCACAGTGTATGGAAAAGACACATACTTTTTCTTCTTTGTTTTTTTCATGAGAGAGGCATTCTCAACAGGTTCTTAGGCTGCCATCCGCCCTCAGCCCAGGTCAGGTCACGGGCACACACCGTCCCGTGCACCCTCAGCTAGGCCATCAGGAACTGTCCCTTCTGCGTCACAGAGCAGTGTGTTCCTGGGTCCCAGCAAGGTTCCATGTCATCTTTAGTGACCACGGGGAGATGGGTGGGTGGTTGAACGGTTGAGCTGAGCCAAGGAGGATGTAGGGAGCAATGTGGTTTTTGGTGCAGGCGTGGCATGTTGAAATACCCAAATGCTGAGAGTTGTTTATACGGAAAAACTCACCGCATTTCAGATAAACTACAACTGAAATTACAAGCAGAAAACACATGGAGAAGCGTTGGACTCTATGAACAGTCAGCGTTGTAGCCTAATGGACAGGCCTTTGGCATCAGGATTGGAGTCCTGGCTCTGAGTGCGACCTTGGCAGGTCACTGACTATGCCTCAGTTTATCTTCTGCAGCATGAAGATGAGAGAAGCCACCTCATGGGGCCGTTGTGTGGTGTTGAAGTGAGATTATGCAAAGCAAATACTTCCCACCAATAACACTCTCAATAATAGGAATAATAAAAATGCTAATAAAGATGGAAAGTAGATGCCAGTTTTTCAGTTCTGAAATGATCGAAGATTAAAAGTGACATTGCCCGGTGTCACAGAGGTATGCTAGAAAAATGGAGTGGTTCCACGTTTATGGAACCGTGACTGGTGCCTTTTGGGAAAGCTTGGTTTGGAGGATTTCTGTGCCTTTCGCGTTACCTCTAGGAGTTTGTCCCAAGGGAAGAGTCTGGAATGTGGGGAAATGTGTGAGTACAGGGTTGTTCACTACAGTGCAATTTATCTTTCCAGAAAGCCAGAATGCAACTTCCCCACCAGAAAGGAAGTTCTTAAGTAACTTGTGAAGCATCCATCCAATGGGGAAGTAGGCCACCATGTAAAATTATTGGAAAAAGGCAAATGACATGAGGCAGTGCTCACGAAGCTGTGAGTGAAATATCTTCTAAACAGGGTAATAGAATATGTATATGTGCATAAACGTGAATACAGTGCCTAACGTGCTCATAGAGCTTCTCTGAGGTTATGGGTGAGTTCTGCTTCCTTTCTTTTTCCCTGCAGTTTCCAAATACCGTATGGTGAGCCTTTAGTTCTGTAGCACAAATGATAAAAATTACAGAAAGAAAATGGGATCTAGTTGCCTCTGAGTGGGTTGGACCCTTGTCCTATTCAAGAAGTATTTCTCTGTGGATCAGGCCTGGTGTGGATTCCCCAGAAGTCATTCAGAAGGCTTTGTGGGGACCCTCCCCCAGATTCATATGGACAATGTTTTGGGGACAGAAACAAATATTTCGGAATGAAGAGCAGAGGTGGCTGTGGTGTGGGGAGAGCCGCGAGCACGGTGCCTAGTGGCCTCTCGGTTGCATTCTGGCCTGAAATCTGTTAGCTTCCGGAAGCCACAGACATGGCGGACTCCCACCTGGTAGTCACTGCCAAAGCCACAGCCAGATCGGAGCCCTGCTGCTGTCTCCTTCAGTGTCCCTGGGAAGCCAGGGGGAGGTTTTTTGAAACCATGCTACTGATCATGGGGGTTGGAGGGCCCAGAGACGACACAGGAGAACCCTCGGGAAAGGCCAGGGCATGTGTAGTGGGGAGGGTGGCAGAGGGACAGAGTTCATGTCAGGTCAGCAGTACATGGTGCCTATGGAGGGCATGGGCTGCCAACAGAGACAGAGACCTCGGGAGGGCGTGCGGGGCCCGGGCCACCTGCTGGCCGTGGCCTGTGGGAGTTGACGCTTCTTTCTAAGGTGGACAATCTGTTTCTGAGTTACCTGCTTTCAAAATCTGGATTTTTGATATATTGGCTGTGCCAAAATTAGGACACCCTTGCTTTTGGTCTGCGAAAGAGTATAGAACGAGTGATTCTAGTTCCTTCAGTGCAGATCTCCCAAGTGTTCTAGAAGTTTAAGCACTTTTCTCTAATTCAGTTTTACGGCGTCTCTGGGAGATGGGGAAGGAGGGGCACCACCTGCCTATGGAAGAGGAGCCAGGCCAGTGTCTCGCCCTGCTGGAAATGTCAAGGGGAGGCCCTGCCTCTGCTGATGGATGGTCCGCTCGCCGCCCGGAGGCCTTTCACGAGGTGCTGCTGTGTGTCTGCTGCCATCAGGAAACTGTTCGTTCATTCGTTCATTTCCGAACTTTTTCTAATGGGAAACACGCTGGCTGTGGTGGTGACATTTCATCACACCTGGTGCCAGGGTCAGGCGACCTAAGATCCTCTGGCTCAGCGGATGCGGACGGCAGCTTCTGGAAAGATGCAGCTTGTCGCTGTGTGCTGTGTGGTGACTTGGGAGCCTCCTCTCTGCTTTGGAATGTGCCCAGATGTTTTGCTTCTTTTAAAGATCTGACACGACCGTGGCCAGCTCTATAAATAGCGCCAAACATCAGCTAGGATGCTGGCATGATGCTGATTTTTTTCCTGCCACCCGCTGAAAGTCTTGAGAGAAAATTCTTTCATTCTCCCTCTTCCTGTCTGTCTGTGCAAGTGCACGCGCGCGCACACACACACACACACACACACACGCACTCACATTTCTAGTTATATGTCTAAACAAGTAAAAATCTTCAATGTGTTCAAACACATCTATGTGTGTTTCTTATGTTTTAAGACTTAGGTAAAAAGGAGTTAAAGAGCTTTAGCAACGAAAACAACCTGACTTTGCTAAGCAGCTACTATATCCAGGTGCACTGATAACAAAATTAGTTCCCGTCCACAGACCTCAAAGAACAGCGGGGCAGTGGGGGGAGGGGGCAGCTTTATCAGCAACTAATTGGAACGAGGCTTCTTGGGCGTAAAGTTGGAAAAGATATCTTTTCTGGATTCCCTAGGATATCGTAGTCGGAGAGAACACCCTTTGCAGCTGCCTCAGTTGCTAGGGTGGTGGTTAGGGAGCACACGGCCTCGCATTCTGAAGGCTAGAAGGCCAAGGCTGAGGTGTGGACAGGGTGGGCTCCTTCCCAGGGCTCTGAGGAGAGGATGTGTCCCGGCCCCTCTCCTTGGCTTGTAGATGGGCATTTTTTTCTCTGTCTTCATCTCATCTTCCTTCTCTGTGTGTCTCCACCATGTCTGCATGTCCCCTGCTTACAAGGACACCAGTCACACTGGCTTGCAGCTCACCCTAAGGATCTCATTTTAACTCAATACCGCTGGTGAGATCCTGTCTCCGAATCCAGCCATGTTCTCAGGGACTGGGGGTTAGGGGTTCAACATCTGGACTCAGAGATCTGATTGAACCTGCATCAACTGTCTTCCAAGGGCTACATCTGCCGCTGGGAATAGACCCAGCTTTCCTTAGACCATCCCGGATCACCAGATTCGGTATGGCTGCCCTTCTCGCTCTCTAAAGAGAGGGTTTGCCCAAAGGCTGTTACTTTGAAATAGAATTCTGCCAACCCCACTCTGCGGCCTGCAGCTAAGCCTATTTCCACTCCTGTGGGGCATGTGGGCAACAGCCAGCCACACCCTGGTCTAAGGTTTGGTGGCCGGCTTTCCCACCTCCATCTGGGCCTCCCATGGTGCAGACTTCCTCCAGCCTAGACGGCCAGTGGGCACTATGTGGTGAGTCCTGGGGAGGCCCTGTCCTGGCCCAGGGGGCACTGAGGATGTGCCCGAGACGGGGGGAGGAGCCAGCTGCCTTCATCACCCAGCCTGGCTTTGGCAGAACAGGAAGTGCTGGCTGTGCCGGGTCTCACACCCTCCCTGTGGCCCGTGAAGATGACACCACACACACACACACACACACACACACACGTGCACAGACGTGCACAGACGTGCTAGCCTGTGTTCCCATTGTTCTTTCTAACTTGGAAATCCCACAGGCAGTGACCAGCGCTTCCATTGCCAGTGGGGGCCTACAAGCACCAGGGAGTGCTGCTGACACCCTGCTCTCTCCAGACACGTGCTCCTTCATTTCTTCTTATCTGTCAGGCTGCTAGTGTTGCGCTCTTTTCACGTACGTGCTCATTAACTGTCTCATTGTGTTCTTCAAATGTGTGTTTGGGCCTGCAGCAGAGGCATGGTAGTAAGGAAACACTGCGATGCGGCAGTGCACAGGAGGGTCCTGGGTTCGCATCCAGAGGCCTCCCATACATGCCAGGTGCACGTGTGTATGCCTCTGATCCTGACTGGCTGAGGCTGAGGTGAACTGGCATTAGTTAAGATTCAGTTGGGATATCTGTGTGTCTTTCTTTCTCCCTCTTCTTTCTCTCTGATGAAAAAAGAAATAATGAACTTTAAAACTTATTTCTTCATGAGAAACAGAGGGAGGGAAGCAGCCACCCCAAGGAGGCCTAACTATGCCACAACTCCTGTGCCATGGCCCGCCATCAGCCAGGCTGCATATTTGGGTGGGCCTAGGACCCAAACCCGGGCCTTCCACGTGGCTCCACGTTGCAGGGCAGCACCCTTCCCCCTGTGCCGCTGTAGCTGGGCCACCACCTCTAACTGTCTCCGTCTTTGAAACAAGCTTACGCGCTGCTTCCTTCTCCTGTTACGCTGTTGTACCCACGTCCTCACAATGGGCGTGTGGTGCTGGCAGGGTGCCCACTTAGGTTCAGGGGTACATTTGTACTTAGCATACGTGTCTGGCTGGACAAGAGGCTTATGTGGATTACTGGAAGTGACGCTTGGGCAGGGACCTGAAGGGGCCCTTCCGTCTGCCCAGGAGATGCTCTGAAGACCAGGAATAGAGCGTGGCCTGAGGGAGGTAAGGGCCATGTGCCTAGCCACCTGGGCCCTCCCTTAGATGCTGTGGGGGCTTTCTCAGTCCCAAGTGAAGTGCAGACACAGCACAAGGGGGATTGGCTGGTACATGTGCACCCTCTTAGGGCTCTCACCTCCCTCCCTGACGTTCTGACGTGCCGACGTGCCATGCGCTACGACGGAGAATGTGCAGGAAAAAAAGAGAGGGGCAGGCATTTTTATTCCACAGCATTATGAAGTTTCTGGTTCTGTTCTTTAAGATGTCATGTTGGAAGTCACACCTGCTGCAGTCTGATCAGCTCGGGCCAAGAGTTATAACTAGGGAAGGCCTTGGGCCACACCAATGAGGTAACACCACTAGAGTTCTGCAGACCCCCAAGCGCGCAGGCGCAGAAGTGTCGCCATCAGCGCATGACGTTTGGATAGGTGTGTTCAGCGCCCTGGGGAGGGGGCGAGGTGCTCGCTGCAGGTGTAGCTGAACTGTCATTCTTGTCATGCGGGGGCGAGCGTGGAGGGAAAGCAGAGCGAGGTGCTTGCTGCAGGTGTAGCTGAACTGTCATCCTTATCATGCGGGGGCGAGCGTGGAGGGAAAGCAGAACAGAGTTCCAGGGCATTGCACAGGGGAGCAGCCGCCTCTGGGTGTGTCAGCCTCCGCTGTAGGTCTGGTGGTGAGGCTCGAGATGGGCGGATTATTCCAACCCGAGAGAGGACACTGTTAAGGTAGAGGTGGCTTTCACCTGACACTGGGCTCTGCGTGGGTACACTGTGTCCACGTGCTAACATTTCCTTCAGTTCTAAGAGCCCACGCCTATCATCTCAAGCCTGGAATCGAACCCTTGCCATTTTAAAAGGTTCTTTGCTTCTAAAGCATAGCCAATGGTGGTGACTTCTGCAGCTGGACATGACGGGTGTGACCAGAGACGCAGCACTGGGTCAGCCCAGGTCTGCCTCTGCAAGGGCCCTGAGCCCAGGCATTTAGTGGGATATTTCCTAGTGCAGAACACTGCTGAAGCCAAAAGAGGACTCAGCCCTGCTAGACCCTGCCCACGAGGTGCATGTAATCTGAACAAGGAGATGACCACGAATTGATCTATCATGAGCCAGACTGCCCCCAGGCCTCACCTCCTCCAACGCCATTACTCTGGGCACCGAGCCACCAGCCTGTGAGCCTCTGGGGACGAATCACATCCAAACCATAGCAAGTGGCCTTCCAGTGGGGTGACGCCTGGGCAAGGACTTGTGCAAAGGCTCTGAGGTATTAGCGTGCCTGATGTGTTCCAGGAGCAGGGAGACCAGTGCTGTTACGGGAGAGCGAGAAGGGAATTCAGTCAGAGAAGTAAGGGTGGTGATCACACAGAGCTTCCTGTAGGTCATTTGAAGGACCGAGGGAGACAAGACTCCACTGGGAGATTTTGAGCAGAAGAGTGATATGGCGTGATTGATTGATTGTGATTTCTTATTTTCATACAATCATCAAACATCTTTGTGGGGTTACAGTATGGTTTTTTAAAGCATCCATATGGTGTATCCTTGTCAAATCAAGGTTATAGACATATTTATATTTTTTAGATTTTTTCTGTTTTTAAAGTTTTTGCCATAGGACATGTGTGCTTACCAGAAAGTGACAGAGAAATCACCCCTGAGGGGGGATGGCCACATTGCAATCCCTTCTCCTCCATTCTCCTCTTGGGAGTTTGGGCATGCACCTACACATGCCTGGTGTGATTCTCGAGCCACCACGTCTGGGACTCGATCAATGGTCGGCCATGTGGGAGTCCAGCACTTTAACCACCATGTCACTTGCTGGCTCCTGGACACATTCATCTTATTCAATACTGAATGTTACATTATGTCATGCATGTGTGATGATCTAGTGTTTTTGTGTTTTTTAAGCATGTATTGAATCATCAGTGCATGTTTAGAAAATGTGTTTATTTTATGTGTGATGGAGACAGGTGCATGCTCATCGGAGAGAGAGAGAGTGAGCACCCCGAGGGACTGATCATGCCGTAATCCTGTTTCCCCCAGTTCTCTATCCCATCAGGATCTTGGGCGTGAGCATGCACACATGCCAGATGTGTTCCTATCAGAGTCAGGATTTGAACTGAGGCCGGCCACATGGGATCTGGCCTCCCCTACTCAGTGTTTTAGCACTGTGCTGTGGGTTGGCCCTTCAACAACACCTTCTGCTCTGTAGCGCTGCACCAGCCCATGGCCTGCGCTCCCTGCTCACATGCGGTCTTGTGTCTGCTGATGGTTTTCTCCCCGCCCCTTGACCTGTGCGGCTTCTGGTGTCTGAAGGGATCCCCTTGGATATCGTGTTCAGTGTAGAGGGAAGCTGTGGAAGACTGGAGTAGGAGACCAGTGAGGAACCACTGCAGTAATCTGGGGGCCTGGGCCCAGGAGACACTGAGGTGGTCAGATTCTGTACGTGGTTCTCATTTTTTTATTATTATTATTTTTTTAAAGAGAGAGTTTTGCTATAGGATGTGTGTACTCGCCAGAGATAGAAAGTGAGAAATCATGCCCTGGGAGGATGGCCACACTGGAAATCCCCTCTCCTCCAGTCCCCCTCAGGATTTTAGGTATGCACGCACAAGCACCAGATGTGAGTTTGAGGTGGCCAGGTCCAGGACTGTAACTGTGGTCGACCACGTGGGAGTCCAGTGACCTTTACGCTAGTCCCTCTAATTTCATTTTTAAGAAATAGGTTGTGACACAGGGGGATGGCATGGAACTGAGGATGGTAGCAAGGCCTTCAGCCTGCAGAGCTAGAGGGCTGGAGTTGCCAAGCCAGAGGGGAAGGGGCTTCTGGTGGGCCAGGAGTTTTGGACGCTGTTCCCCTGGGTGGAAACTCGTCTGGAGTAGGTTTGCTGTGTGAGTCACCATTGCTGCCTCTTTTGGGACTCAGGATTGTAAGTGACAGCTGAGTGGTATTTCTGTGGCTGTCATGGTTGCAAAGAGCCCCTGCTATGACAGGACATCAGTTAATTTTGTGGAGTTTGTTTAGGTCAGGGCTCCCTGTCTGGCTGCTTCCCCATCTGGAGATCTGGGCTTCTTTGACGCTGTCCAGAGGCTTAGCGACACGTCTCAGTGGAGCAGGGCTGGTTGATGAGGCCTTGATCATCAGCAGGTGACTCTCATGACCCACAGAACACTTGATACAGGCACAGAATATTTGGTTGGCAAAGTCTTTTTCTAATCTTTCATCTCCCAGTCATTATCACACCTAATGAAGATGATTAATTGGTGTTAATTGGCATGCCAACAGAGTGTGAGTACTATTAAAATTTAAATGTTCCTCTTGCATTCTGGGAAGACTTGAATGGGGGTGGTGCCGAGGGAGGATGTGTTTGGCTTTACATGTGACCCTGGACCTCAGAGGATTCAGGTGGAATCCCACTTTGTTGGTGGAGAGAGTTGGCTGAAAGCATACCCAGGCCAAAGCCAGGGCTGTATCTGTGACGAGTCTCTGTTGGCACTGACCTGCTTATGTCTAAGTCATTTCAAGAGGAGATGCTCTACTCCACAGCACTCATGGAACGTCTTGGGGCTGGTCCCCAAGTTGAGCATGGGGTGGGTCCTACCTCGTACCCATCTCTGCCTTCAACACAGAGTCTATTGGAAGAGGCAGGTGCATAAATAGTGGTGGGTAGGGTGAGTTCCAGAAGATGAAGGGCCAGTGACCCAGCTGGACCTGGGGCTGTCTAGAAGCAATGGTGGCTCGGTGTGTGGGGAAGGACGTGGAGTGGTCCTCACGGTAAAAGGGAAATGTTACTCCAGGCAGGTGGGAGTGAGAACCCACCCAGCTGTGGGCAGCGGACCCTTAGAGGCAGGATTGGTCGTGAAGAGCCTTGTAGACCCTAACAAGGAGTTTGGACTTTGTCCAATAAGCACCAGATAGATATTAAAGGTTTTTAAGAAGAAGAATGATGTAAATTAATGACTGGGTCCCTAGAGTGTCTTGAAAGAGTGGTTCTTATGTCTCTGATTCTGCAGTCAGAGACACGTGAGGTTTCGTGTAACAGTCCAGGCAGGAAGGGATGACAACTTGGATGGGTGAAGCAGAAATGGTGCAGACCAGTCAGAGAGGTCTTGGCACCCTTTTGTACCTAGGTTACTTTTGATTCTCAAAATCACTCTGTAATAATGAAGATGACATTTATTAAGAGCTAGGCACTTTTGTCCTTTAATCTTCCCAACCACTCAGAGGTAGTACTGTTACGAATTCATCTTGTATGTGAGGGAAACGGAGGCACTGATTTGACTAAGCTGCCCAAGGTCTCACACATCAGGGTACACACCTGGACGTTTGATCTCTCTACCAATGCCCTTAGCCACACCATTGTTACCGTCTCCCACGAGGTAAGGCCAGCCCCTTACATGAAAGAAGCGTCTTGGGGGACACAAGGAGAGGGAAGAGTCCCCACCTGCCTTGAGGATTCTCATTGTGGTGAGATGTGAGAATGGTGCCAACAGATCTGAGAGTTTCATAAGGTGTAGCATGTGGGATGGGAGTTACAGAGACAAAAGGCATGAGGGATGTGTGCTTGAGTGTGGGTGTTCCTGGAGGAAGAGACCTTTGGCATAGGAAAATCCAGTTCAAATCTCATGGGGTCATTCACTGTCTTTGCCTTTTTCTACTCTGAAAAATGGGGGCAGCATGTTTGTGGTGAGAGTCAAACAGGATCAAGCCAGTCTGGCTCACGTGATTAATGTTAATGATCTTCCCCCTTCCTACCAGTGTCTGGATGAAGGTTGTCAAAGTGGAATTTACATCA
>NW_006159519.1:2746530-2747824 GCF_000334495.1 Tupaia belangeri chinensis
GTTAATTTTGTGGAGTTTGTTTAGGTCAGGGCTCCCTGTCTGGCTGCTTCCCCATCTGGAGATCTGGGCTTCTTTGACGCTGTCCAGAGGCTTAGCGACACGTCTCAGTGGAGCAGGGCTGGTTGATGAGGCCTTGATCATCAGCAGGTGACTCTCATGACCCACAGAACACTTGATACAGGCACAGAATATTTGGTTGGCAAAGTCTTTTTCTAATCTTTCATCTCCCAGTCATTATCACACCTAATGAAGATGATTAATTGGTGTTAATTGGCATGCCAACAGAGTGTGAGTACTATTAAAATTTAAATGTTCCTCTTGCATTCTGGGAAGACTTGAATGGGGGTGGTGCCGAGGGAGGATGTGTTTGGCTTTACATGTGACCCTGGACCTCAGAGGATTCAGGTGGAATCCCACTTTGTTGGTGGAGAGAGTTGGCTGAAAGCATACCCAGGCCAAAGCCAGGGCTGTATCTGTGACGAGTCTCTGTTGGCACTGACCTGCTTATGTCTAAGTCATTTCAAGAGGAGATGCTCTACTCCACAGCACTCATGGAACGTCTTGGGGCTGGTCCCCAAGTTGAGCATGGGGTGGGTCCTACCTCGTACCCATCTCTGCCTTCAACACAGAGTCTATTGGAAGAGGCAGGTGCATAAATAGTGGTGGGTAGGGTGAGTTCCAGAAGATGAAGGGCCAGTGACCCAGCTGGACCTGGGGCTGTCTAGAAGCAATGGTGGCTCGGTGTGTGGGGAAGGATGTGGAGTGGTCCTCACGGTAAAAGGGAAATGTTACTCCAGGCAGGTGGGAGTGAGAACCCGCCCAGCTGTGGACAGCGGACCCTTAGAGGCAGGATTGGTCGTGAAGAGCCTTGTAGACCCTAACAAGGAGTTTGGACTTTGTCCAATAAGCACCAGATAGATATTAAAGGTTTTTAAGAAGAAGAATGATGTAAATTAATGACTGGGTCCCTAGAGTGTCTTGAAAGAGTGGTTCTTATGTCTCTGATTCTGCAGTCAGAGACACGTGAGGTTTCGTGTAACAGTCCAGGCAGGAAGGGATGACAACTTGGATGGGTGAAGCAGAAATGGTGCAGACCAGTCAGAGAGGTCTTGGCACCCTTTTGTACCTAGGTTACTTTTGATTCTCAAAATCACTCTGTAATAATGAAGATGACATTTATTAAGAGCTAGGCACTTTTGTCCTTTAATCTTCCCAACCACTCAGAGGTAGTACTGTTACGAATTCATCTAGTATGTGAGGGCAACGGAGGCACTGATTTGACTAAGCTGCCCAC
>NW_006159519.1:2748138-2782527 GCF_000334495.1 Tupaia belangeri chinensis
AGGGATGTGTGCTTGAGTGTGGGTGTTCCTGGAGGAAGAGACCTTTGGCATAGGAAAATCCAGTTCAAATCTCATGGGGTCATTCACTGTCTTTGCCTTTTTCTACTCTGAAAAATGGGGGCAGCATGTTTGTGGTGAGAGTCAAACAGGATCAAGCCAGTCTGGCTCACGTGATTAATGTTAATGATCTTCCCCCTTCCTACCAGTGTCTGGATGAAGGTTGTCAAAGTGGAATTTACATCATCAATACCACAAAGGGGCTAGACAATGAGGGTGACCCATTGGGGAGTTTCCAGGTTGAGGTCTGGAGACTTCTCTACATACACTGAGCACGTGTGCTCTGGTTCTGGGGCTGGACTGTGGCAGGGGGACCCTGCTGGGGGTGGCGTCTCTGTGTCTCTCTTGCTCAGGGAAAAAAAATGAATGAATAAGCACAAAACCCAACATGAAAAATAGGAGGACTGATGACACCTAAGGTGACCTTTCCTAACTTCAGGAGTGAACCACTTTAAGACTTCTGGGACTTTGTTGGGTGACCGTGCTACCAAGATTGCATTTGGATTAAGATGGCAGAGAGGCGTGACTGACTCTGCCTCTGGGTGTGCCGAATGACCTGGTTTCCTCTTTAGGGTCTGGGAGAGGGAGGAAACCACCTCTTGAAGGAGACAATATTTTGACTAATAAGGCCACAGAGACGTCTCTGTAAATGGATGGAGTTGGCCCGTTGAGGGTCTCTGCAATGGGTTGGGGGTCTGTCATCTCCGAAGGCAAAGGCAAGGGATCAGCACCCCCTGCTAAGTCTGGGAAGGCGGCTGATTTGGAGCCATCTACCCAGTGACAGAGAAAGGTCACAGAAACAGCTTTCAAGTGACTCATTTGCATGTTGGATAATGTTTTAAAATAGCTTTATTACTGAGAGCCATTAAGTCCTGATAAGTGGGCATTTTTGTAGACAGAAAAACAAATACGGAGCGACATTAACATTATCTTCTCGGCGCACCTGTGCTGGTGCAGCCAAGGCGGGCTGATGAGGGGCTTGGGTTGCCAGTCGGGCGACACCAGCGTGCCTCAGCGGGGCCGAAGGCAGACGCATCCCTAGTGGCTGCAGCTGCCCCCTTTGTTCCGCCCAAGGATTCTTCATCTAAATCTCTTTGTCACTTTGCACAGAGGATTTTTTTTTTAACCTCTTGGGGCTTCAAAGACTGAGGCTTATTGGTACTGACAAGCCCTGATTATTTAAACTCCTGGAGGCCAGGCTTTCTGCTGTGCCTGGCCGCAGAGAGTTCAGCTGGCCAGCCCCTGCCAATTGCTCTGGGGGGTTGGTGCTTTAAGGGCTGTGTAGAATAGCAAGCCCCCATATAAATCCTAAAATGGCCAAGAAAAATGAAAAACAAGCAGAAAAACAACTCCACTCCTCTGCCTATCCCCTCCCTAATTCAAAGCTATTTCTCTGACAATTGTCTTGTAGTTTTAAGCACCCCAAATATTGCAGACAGTTTACTTTGAGTGTCACCCAAGAAGATACGAGGGAGGGAGTGCTACATTGTCACCTCCACCTCTGAGTCCCTGGGGCACTCTTTGCACCCCCACTGGCCCTGTTTGGCCATCCCTTGTACAGCCGGCTAAGCTGGAGGGGACAGGAGGGGTCAGAGGCCTGCGTGCAGCTCCAAGAGCACATGGGATGCATTCAGGGGTTCTTTACTCCCTTCTCCAGGGTGGGAGACCTGGGAGTCACTGTTACCTAGCAACAGCCACATCCTGTGACATGACTCGTATCTGAAGGCACAAGGTTTCCATCGACACCTGGAGAGTCTCTGTTGCCTCCTTCCAAGCTGGGAGCGTCTGGCAGACGGTGGGGTGCCTTTCCTACCCTGAACAGAGGCTTCCCTGCGGAGTGTGTGTGTGTGAGTGTGAGTGTGTGATTGTGTCTATGCATGAGTATGCTGGAAGCTGCATCTGCAGCCTTTCAGTCCCTCTGATGTCAGGGTCTTGAATATTACCCTCTACTTCCCCTTAGCGGCCTCTCTCCAGCGGCTTCCTGCTGCCATGACCACAAGTCCCAATTTCTGATATTCTGCTTTCAAATCATGTCACGTGTTCTCCCCTAGAAGTTAAAAACTTGAGGTGAATTTCTTTCACAGTAAGCTTTAAGCTGAACTGAAAAATCTAGCATGTTGAGAGAGGAAGCTCAGGAGGTCTCATGAGCCTTACGGTCACAGGGAGATAGTTGATCCAGTTCTGTATTGGGAGCACGTTTTTATGGGGGAGGCAGGAGCCGGAGGAAAGGAGCCGTGTGTGGGAAGAGCAGGCTTCCATGGCAGAGGAGGGAATTGTTGGAAAGTTGGCAGTGCGGGTGTGAAAAGTGGGCTGGTCTGTGCCTCAGCCCCATCCAGGCTGGTGGTAGGTCTTATTCATCTTTGGGAAAACTGAGTAAACTGTTGGAGATCTTATCTGTCATCATCCCATATCCTGGTCGGGAATCACTTCCTGCCCCCCCTCCCCAGCATTCCCTTATTTCCACTCCTCCCCACCCTGCAGCTCATTGAAGGTTTTAAGAATTGCTCTTGTACTGCACCTTAATGTCCCTGATATTTCTGGAGATATGGTAGTCTCTGATGTGCCCAACTGGCCATAATTGTGTCCATGTTCTCCTTAGCCCTTTGGGCATAAGAACGGGTGGAGTAGGGGAGGAGCGAGACAAGAAGGACTTTGCTCTCTGGAAGAGAAGGAGCCGGTGGAGTAAAAGGTGGAGGGGAGTCTGTAGATGTTCATTCTTTTGTAGAAGAGGGAGGATTAAGCTCTCCAAGAAACTGCTTATCTTTGTCCTCCTCTTTCCAAAAACCTGCCCTTTGTCGCCCTTATGCAAATGTAGCAAATTGTATGAAATAGAAATTCTTGCCTGGTATTTTTGTGTGACAGTGAGACACAGCTGATGGGGCAATGGGTCATAATCACTTCCTTTGAGTGTCTGTTTTTATCTTGGAGATGGGGAAAGCCTCCAGAGAACTCTCATTCATCACCCAAACTCCTGTGTGGTCAATGAGGGGGGGATCTTGGGACTCACTAGTTGGCAAATAGGAGCTGGCTAAGAGTGGGAAAGGTAGCGCACCTGTGTTTGGATAGCCACTACACAATAGGCAGGTGGCCCAGGAGGTGGCAGCCCCTGCTCAGAGAGGGCTGGGGCTGAGCCTGTGGCTGACTCTTGCACCCACTTCTTTAGGCTGGAAAAAGGAAATCTGTTTCATTTGCAAGACGACAATCCAGACCCATTTCTACCCTGAGTTTTTCAGTCTACAGTTGTAAAAATGGCTGTATTTAATAGATTGGCCTTTTCATTATGCTACCCAATAATTATGCATTTTCCAGCATCTATTACATGCCGAGTGAGGAGCAAACACATGCCAGAAATGTTCTGTGTCCCCAAGAATCCATTCTCAGTCTGGGAGGAAGCCGTGTGACATGAGAAAAGAAGAGCACAGAGATCTTTTGCATTATGAGAAAGATGCAAATGGAATAAATAATTAATTTCTAGTGAAGGATGATCTTCCTTTCCAGAATTAGCCAGACTCCTTAACTTATTTATTTTTCTGGGGGGGAGGGATTTTTGTTATAGCATGTGTGAGCTCACTAGAGAGAGACAGAGAGACAGAAAGCAAGAAATAATCCTTCCCCACTGGGTGATGGCCATGCTGCAATCTCTTCTCCTCCATTCTCTACTCAGGATTTGGGGCATGCATGCACATGTGTCCAGTGTGAGTTTCAAGCCACTGGGTCCAGGACTTGAACCACAGTCTGTCAGGTGGGAGTCTAGCACCTTAAACACCACAGTACCTGCTGGCTCCCAGACTCCTTAAACTTTATGTAGTGTGCGTAGGGGATGGAAAGATGGCTGTGCTTCACCTTCATGGGTTCTTCAGGGCAATGAATTGAATTGACACGAGACAGATTAACAGCAGAAAAACCATTTTAACGTAGTATACACCGGGGAGTCCCATGGAATATGAGACTTGAAGGGTCAGATGGTGGGTGCTCTTTTAGCACCTGGAGCTACCAGGAGGGACAGGGCCTTGGGAGTTCTCGGGTGGGGTTAGGTGGAGACAAGAAATTGGAGGGTGAGAATAAACATATGATAAATGAAAGTTGCCTTGTTAGGGAGATAAAAAGTCTCTTGGGTAATAAAAGTTATCTCTATAGCCTTCTTCTTGATAAAGATACTTTTACTAATGCAGATTTTTTTAATAGATGTAAATTTCTTTTACAAAAGTGCAGCTTTTCAGTGCTGCTCCTGTGTCTGCAGATTCTTAGAATAACTAGCTCAAAATATGCCACAGAATTCTATTTTGGGGTGGCATATCTGTTGTCCTATAGTCACATTTTGGGGTGACATGTCCTGAGTCTCAACATGTGAGACTAGAAAGATCCCCAAGGATGGCGATGACAAGATGAGAGGACCAGCCCAATGAGAAAGCTTGGGGCCTGAGCCGTCCTGGAGAGGAGACGCAGGGGCGCTTTCTCGTGCCTGCCAGGTATGCAGGGAATTTTGTGCTGAGTGGTACGTGGTTTTCGGTTTGCTAATGAGTAAGACCGTCAGCGAGAGCTGGTTCTTAGTACCCATCACACCAGGCGGCGTTCAAGAAATGCCATGCGTGATAGGCCCCATGTTTTTGCATTATTGAGGAAAACCATGTGTCCTTGACTGTCCCGGACACTGAGGTGAATAAGGTCAATCCCTGCTCGTACAGAGCTTAGGGATTTTCTCATTTTGTGCCTGTGATGACCTTTGAACAGGCCAGCTGGTGGTGTGAAGGTTAAGGTGGCTGGATCCTGTAGAGCTGACTGTGTGACTTGAGTTCTGAACCCTGTGGCTTGAGAAACATGGTGTGTGTGTGTGTGTGTGTGTGTGTGCGCGCGCACGCGCACGTGCATGTCCAAAATCCTGAGAGAAGATTGGAGGAGAAGAGATTGCAGTGTGGCCATCTCCCCCTAGCCCCACACAGCGCAGGGGCTGGGGGAGGTAGGTGGAGGGTAGGGTTGCTTTCTTCCTTCTGTCTGTCTATGGTGAATGTAGTGCCCTGTAGCCAATTTATACTAAAAGCCACCTTGTGAGGTTTATTTCTTAATTTTTCTTTTATGGAGAAAGAAGCTGAGACGGAGAGAAATAATCAAATTCAGACATAGAATGGGGCAGGCTGAAGTTCAAGTCCTAGTCTCTCTGACACCCAAGCCCAGAATGATGTTTCTTCCTGTGGGGGAAAAAATCCTTTGGATATCAGTGTAACAAACACTGGCCAATTGATGTGTATTTGCTGGGGAGGTTAAATATGTTCAATTACTAACGTTGTTTAAGACAGTGGTGATATACAGACTCCAGTATTGTCAAGTTTCATAAGGAAAGTAGAACTTTTAAAAATAGCTCATTTCTTTTGAGGGAGACAGGCACCCTCCAGCTTCCGTCCATGGGGGTGTCAGGCAGGTCTGCACAGGCCCCACGTGTGCGGCAGGGGGACCTCGGCATGGGGCTTCAGGGCAGTGGAGCCAGGAGAGGAATTTCCTGACCGAAATGAAGGTTCAGTTGGGTCTTGAAGCATGACTGGTATTTGCATGGCTAAACAGAGGGTGTTCTTGTAGTCATAACTTGAAACAGGGAATAACAAACATAACCAAATAAATGCAAGGGCAAGAATGAGACAGAGGAAGTACAGCTGAGTAAGGAGGGCCTCGAAACCAGGGTCCGGTGGAAGAGTCATGGTGGAGAGTTGGACAGATGGAGCCACAGCCATGTCTGTAGGACTCTGAGGTCTGGGAGGAATGCATCCATTTGATATCAGAGGTCAGACTGTGTATATATTTTTTAAAATAATCATTTATTGGGAACCAGCAGTTAGCGTAATGGCTATGTCGCTGGACTCCCCCGTAGTTGACCGCGGTTCGCGTCCTGGACCCGGTGGCTTAAAACTCACGCCGGGCGCGTGTGCATGCGTGCCCAAGATCCCGAGAGGAGACTGGAGGAGAAGGGATTGCAGCATGACCATCCCCCCTGGGGGGGGATTTCTCGCTTTCTGTCTCTAATGTCTCTCTCTGTCTGTCTGGCGAGTGCACACGCCCTATAGTGAAAATCTCTCTCTCTCAAAAAAATAATCATTTATTTAATTTTGTTATTATTATTTTGACTTTGATATAGGGCACATGCACTTACCAGACACAGAGCAAGCAAGCTGCGAGGTTCAGGACTTGAACTGCAGTCAGCCACGTGAGACTCCAGTGACTTAACCACCATGCTACCTGCTGATCCCAGTACTGCAGACTTTTAATAGGGATGCAATATAAGTAGTAGTGTCTAAAGTTTATGGACTTGAGGGTGTTGTGCAGAATGATCGAGGCAGAACCGGAGCCTGGGAAGCTGACTCGTGCCTGCTTTGGACAGTGTGGTGGGGCAGACGGGTTTTCAACAGTGCACTAAGGTTGAGAACTGAGCCACTGAGCTTGCCCAGCTAGCTTTGGGAACAGGAAGGGTTTGTTATGATCTTTAAGACGGGAATTGGGAGTGGACAGTACAGATGGCTGTGAACTCTCTGAGTTAGTAATTCTAACCCAACCATTTCCTTTTTCCCTTCTTGCTTGTCTCTCTCATTGATGCCCACATGCAGTCTGTGTAGGGGAGGGGAGTTCTGTATCCTGGCTGGCCTTCAGGCAGGGGAGTGTGTGTGTCCTGCTTAGCGATGGCTAAGCCCTCAGGCATGCAGGCATCTGAGGGGCTGGCTCAGCTCCTCTCCTGTGAGTCAGTGGATGGAGCTCACTGGTTCCTGCAGCAGAGTCCTGGCGCTGTGGGAGCTGCAGGCACCGGGGAGAATGCCCGCTCTCCTCGCAGAACACGGGTCTGGGAACCACTGTGCCCGCAGTCTCTTGGCTCACTGGTCTCTTGATATCCTGTGGCCCTTTCGGTTTTGCCTATTCTTGTATTATTTTGCGTACAGTAGAATTATAAATGTCGGCCCACATGGTGTTAATTTTTTCATATAAATACACTTGCGAATCAGAGCAAATCACTTGTTCATTCTTCATTCCACAGACATACTCATATATCATGATTATATTGGTCCTGGACATTGTTCTAGCTTCTGGTGACAACCAAGGATGGTAACCTCTGCCCTCAGGTACTTGCAGTGTGTGAGGGGGAGGCGACAGTCAGGAGGATAGGGAGGCGGGTCCTGTAGTGTCTGTAAGGTGGTAAGTGCAAGGTGGGAGGATAAAACTGGGTAAGGGGGATTGGAAATGCCAGGGAGGCAGCGGGAGAAGGTTGGAATCCTGCCTTCAGTGGTTAGGTGGCATTGGAATGGAGACTCGGAGGAATCGAGAGCACACCAGCCAGCTATCGGAGGAAGAGCCTTCCAGGGGAGGAGACAGCCAGAGCAGAGGCCCCAGGAGAGAGGGCGCCTGTGGGTACGAGAAGCACAAGGGGCCCATTTTGACTGGAGCTGAGTAAGAGAGCACTTCGTGGTTTAGATCAAGAGGTAAAACAGGAGGAGGGTATGGATCACGTGGGGTCCCGAGGACTTTGCCTTCCACCCTGAGGCCTGAGCAGAGGGGTCCTATGTATGACTTACACCAACCAGGGCCACTTTGGCTACTTCTTTGAGAATAGACTGTTGGGGTGACGTGAAGACATGGAGGGCCCCAGGGAGGGAACTCTTGTACTGATGCAGGCTGGAGGTGATGGTGCCTCCAGAGGTGGTGAGAAGGCAGCTATGTTTTGAAGTTAGAGTAGAAGAGCTTGGGAGCCTCTGTTAGAGCATCCGTTCACTGTGGTTAGCCATCGAGCTTACTGTGCCCCGAGGGTGCTGCCCACATGCAGAACAGAGTGTAATGTTTCTCCATTTGTGTGCCACATGTATGTGTCTAAACGTGTGTGTACATGCATGTGCACATGTGGGTGCATGCATACGGGCTACGTGTGTGCTGCCTTTCCCGTTGGATACCCACATCCTCAGTACTCAGTCCATTAACTGAGACCGTTACCTCTGGACTCAGGCGCTCACCAGCTCCCTGCACCAGCGAGCAGCGAAGTCTCCCCCTTGCATTGGGTTGCACATTTTGCAGGTGTTGCCCTCCTCTTAATTATTCATCAGCTTCCTTTCCTAACCCCCTTCTTTTTGGAACTTGTTAAAAAAAAAAAGAGAGCGATAAAACAGCCAGATGTGAGCCCAGTCTCATCAGTAATCTATAAACACCAAGCACACCCCACTCATCTCTCAGGCTTTATGAAAAGTTAAAATTAAATCAGGGCAACATTATTAAGCTAAGTGATTTTTGCTGGGTTCGGATGAATTCCTGTGTGTGCCACGCTGTTTGTTGGAAATGCGCCTGGGTGCCAGTGGGCCCAGAATGCACATCCACCAGCTATTAGCAGAAATGGATCTGCTCACAACGGGGCACTTGAGGTTTCCAGCCCTGGGATGCCGGCACTGTATGCAGAGCCCTCAGGCCCACGGTTCTGGAAAGCAAGGAGGAGAGACAGGCAAAAGCAAACTGACTTAGCTGCAGACGCCATTGCAATGTGGGGATGGGTTTGAATTCAAGATGGAGAATGGTAGGGGATTGCCTTGTTTCTAGGGGCTCTTGAGGGCCAGCGATGGTGTACAGCATAGCTGTGCATGTTAACAATGGGTAGATGTTCTGAGAAATGGGTCATCAGGCGACTTCATCATTGTGTGGCCATCACTGAGCACACACAGAAACCCAGCTGGTCTAGCCTACAGCTCACGGTCAGGGATAGCCTGGTGCTCGAGAGTCCGACATGTGGTCCGTTCTTTGTGTGTGAATGGCAGTGCGTTGGGAATGCTGAGATCTGGAATACTGTGAAACAGAGTCAGTGACCCCTTTAGCCATGAGATATTCAGGAACACAAGTTCCCTAACACATGTTTACTGGTTCCATGGCTGTTTCTGATTTTGTTTTCAAGCCTATATTGTGACCCTACTGCTTCTTCCCCTCAAGTTAGGCCACCATGCCCAGCCTTCAGTTTGGACCGGGAATTGAATCGAGCCCTCCCATGTGGTCCTAGCCTGTGGCACACGCATCTCAGCAGCAGGTGCCTCCATAGCTGGGCCTCTTTTTCTCTTGAGCAGCTGGAAAGTTGGTTCATTTGGCATTCTGAGATTTCAAAATTTGTCAGGAAGATCAGATTGATGTTTGTTTAAGGGATAGGAGAAGAAAGGAAGTCTTTTAGGGTCAATTTTGCCACATTCTGCTTGGTGCAGTGAGAAATAACATAACACGGAATCAGAAAGTCTGGGTAAGAATCCTAGCCTTATAAACTGAGGCTGGTGACTGTAGATGTTTGCCTCTCTGAGCTCCCAGTAAAGAGAGAGGGATATGGTCCCCTCGGGACTGTGGTAGGGGAAGGCGACAACAATATGTGAAGTATGCATTTTTAATTTGTATTTATTTCTTCCATACCGGAGAGAGAAAGAGACGAGAACAAAAGGACTGAGAGACCGAGAAAGACAAGGACAAGAGAGTAAGGAGAGAAAGAGAGGGACAAAGAGACAGAGAGTGAGAAAGAGACAGCAAGAAAGAGGCACCCGCTGCAGTGTCTTCGTGCCTCTCTTCCCTCAGGCTTCTGCTGGCCTTAGCCGTCAGATCCAGCCAGATTGTCGGGGTCACTCACCTGTCTGGTTTCTGAGGGCTGTTAATAACTCCAGGCAAGGCCTTGTAGGAGGTGGTTCTGGGAGGGAGACTCAGGACCTTCTTATGCAGGTCTAGCTGTGTTATCACTGCGCCCCTGTCTGGCCTTAGAACCATGTGTTTAAATCACCCAGCTGGGTGTTTAACATGGGGAAATCCTGGGTCAATCCTGTGTGGATCTAGGAGGAAAGTGGCCTGGGGTCACAAGCAGGCCAACCCAAGGACCGACTGAATTCCCATGCTGTCACTCCTGTTCTGCCCTGCTCCGTGCGCAGGGGCTCCTCATTGGCTGCTGTGGCTGCGCAGGCGGAATTGTGTAGGCGAGTGTTTTGAAAAGGGCGTTCTTGAGGGCTATCAGTCTGGCTTGTGGGTTTTGCGCTTGTGACTTCCTTTTCGTCTTGGACTTTTTATCGCAAAACTGTCTGAAGCTCAGAAATGAGGGAAAGTGGCATTTGTCACTCTTGTTATGAGTTTTTGAGAAGTTGTGAATTCAGCGAAAGGTCGATTCTTTCAGCTCCCACTTTGGCTGAGAGATATCCCCGCAAGAAAGGAATCTTGCATTGCAATTTGCCAATACAATTTAATTTCCCATTGTTGCCTGACCTTGCTCAGCATTCATTCAGTAAAAGTCTGTGCTGTGTGCAATGCCACTCTTCTATTTAAAGAACCGACTTCCTAAATAGAGGAAGAATTTCAATAAGCATTTCAATAAAAGTGTTCAGGATTTTATATTTTTAGGAACTCAGTACCTCATAAATATTGGAATTTCATATCTTCCAAATCAGCTTCAGTGCATTTTCAGGTTTTGATGTGTTGTGACATATAGTTCAGTTTTTGAGAAATATAATTTGGTAGACTTTTTGCAGCCATCTCCTAACGTACTAGAGGCTGTCTCTCTATTTTTGCTCAAATTCAGCTTATACCATCATAGAGCATAGAAATGCCAGTCATCGGAATAAGTTGTGACTCCCTAAAGTCACAGGGACAGAGTTTAAAATTGAGACCCTATAGCACCTGTGTGACCTGGGGTCATGACGTCTCCCGCGCATGGTTGCCACAGCTGTGGTGGGTACTTAGGCCTTGTGGGGTAAGCATGGCATTTGGCTTGTTTTGTCCCTGCCACGACAGTGTGGCTGCCATCAGAATATCTTTTTCCACCCATGCAGGACAGTCTGGGGTGTGCCAGCATCCTCTGGCCGTTTTGTTTGATGCCCCAGTATAGATATCTGTTTTTCTGTTTCTCCCAGTTTCTTTTGAAATTTGAACTCTTTCATTTATGCAAAATTTTAGTGACATGTGAAATCTGTGGACACACACCCAGAATAGTAAGAGGAGAAGAGGAAATGTTCAAAGGGAAAGATTCCTGACCTAGGCCATTCTCTGTTGACTTGGCGGAGGGCAAATGCTTTTCCGCTCCAGACTGAACCAGCCCATATTTCCTGAACCTGGGACACCATCAGACTTGTTTATGTTCATCTATGCAAAACTTGGATGTACTCACAAATTAGGAAAGGAATTAAGAAATTTAATCACAGAACTTAAATGAATTATTTCTATGAGGCAGTCTTGAAAAAGTTCACAGAAAATATGTATTTTGAAAAGTATACATAGATTTTAAAAATTTTTTGCACCAAAATAAATTTGTATTTTTTTTTTTGAGAGGTTTTTGCCTTAGGCCATGAACACTCATTTGCTGGAGAGAGAGACAGAGACACTGAGATGGAAAGTGAGAAATCATCCCCTAGAGGGGATGGCCATACCGTAGTCCCTTCTCCTCCATTCTCCTCTTGGGATCTTGGGCATGCACATGCCCACTGCGAGTTTCAAGCTGCCGGGTCCAGGACTAGAACTGTGGTTGGCTATGTGGGAGTCCAGCAACATAACTGCTATACCATCTGCTGACCTATAAACTTGTACTTTAATTTTCCACAAACTTTATGAAGTTTTCTTATATATGTTGGAGGGTATAAGAAATACAAAGGTGAATAAAATATGGAAAATTTCTCCCCATTTTCTAGGGCTTTATGATCTAATTGCTCAGCATTTAGTGAGATCATTATTTCCATGTTGGAAAGGGCTGTAATAAAAATATAGGGATGTGTGTGTAACTTTTAAATTAATGCTAACTATATCAGGAATTGGTACTAGATTGATTTCTGACATAAATTAATGATTTTCACAAGGTCTTCCATATTTGGCATCTCACCACAGTATACTATTAGTTTTGGGGATAATTTATATTTTCCCTATGTTATTGACTTTCATTTAATGAATTTTTCTCAAATCTGTCTCCAGTCTACATCTTGCTGAGTTGCTTTGCTCTGGTATGTCAGTGACTTACTGGGGATTTCTGCCTGAAAGCTGCATAGAAGCTTTAAATTCAACCAGTTGTTTGGGCCAGCAGGTGGCATGGTAGTTCAGGCTCTGTTCTCCCACATGGCTGACTGCAGTTGGAGTCCTAGATCAGGTGGCAGCTTGAAAAAATTACACCAGGCACATGTGCATGCATATCCAAAATCTCAGGAGGAGAATGGAAAAGAAGGGATTGAGGCATGGCCATCCCCTCCAGGAGGTGATTTCTTATTTTCCCTCTCTCTCCTTCTTTCTCCAGTGAGCTCATGTGCCCTATGACAAAACATAAAAAACACAAACAAAAATAAAATTCAACCTGTTGTCAGTGGAATCCCTCTGCTACATCTCCACTCACAGCAGCCTCGATTTCCCCTTCTCTGCCACAGTGAAAGCCACCATCACTCAACCCAAATACCAGGGCATAACTCTTGGCTCTTCCTTCGCTTTTGCTGTCCCTTGCAATGGACTCTCGACAGGTTCTACTTCCTGTTGATTTCTGTTGTACCTTCTCTTTCTTCAAATTCCCAGTTCTAGAACAACCCATCATAATCTTTCATTGGTTTGATGCACATACTCCTAACCGATTTCCCTGCCGCATTCTTGATTCCTTCGGAACGTCTTCCACGTCGTAGGAGAGTTATACAAATGGGATCACCCTGCTTGCTTACGAGAGTTCTGCGGAGCTCTGCCTTGCTCCTGGGGTGACACCCCACTCTTCCATGAGGCGTACCGAGCCCTGCATGCCTTGCTCACTGCTCTCTTCTCCAGACTCGGATCTTGCCACTTCCCTTGCTCCCAGATCATCTCTGGTGCATCCCAGTGGCTTGCTGGTTCTTGTCTGCTTCATCTGCTTCCAATCTTCAGTCCTCTGCAGTGGCTATTCTTTCAGCCCAGGACAACCTTCTCCTTCACAGTTCCTCCAGCGTGGGTGTACAGAGCACTTAGCACATGCCCTATGGGACTAAGTGCTGCTACAAAACAGACAGGACCCCTCTGCTCCTAGAACTTTGATCTGGTGGAGAAGGAGGAAGTAGTAACTATAAATATGAAAATATAAGTGGTAAAAAATAAGGGAAAGAACAGGAAGTATAAGAGGGTGTCAGAAGGGCCTAATTTACATCAGGAGGGGTGGTTAGGATGTGACCTTGAATTTGAGACCTGCTCTTCTTTTGGATCTTTCTCCCATAACTATTGTTTCCAGAAAGCTTCCCTTGGCCTTCCTGGGTCAGATGGCCCCCTTTGGGCTCATATAGCACACGGTCCTTCTGTTAGGCTATGTGTCTTATTATGGTGCAGTTTTCTCTCTAGGTTGTAAACTCTGGGAGGGCCCGAGTGAGGCTGCATCTCCCATTTCAAGCATAGGAGTAGTTGTTCACAAAGCTGGAAGCTCTTCCCCCTAAAGTAAGACACACAGTAATCTGGGTTTTCTGCCAAAATTCTCTAAGGCCCAAACGATTTGGGAGCCATTGTCTTAATGTTCCAGGTGGCAGGCCCATAGCTCATGTGTTGCATGTTACTTGAACTCCTGGCTCACCAGCTTCCTATATAGACACAAGGAAGAGAGGTGTCTTCGTCCAAGAGAACAATGGCGGCATGTTCTTTCCTGCAGGGGACGGCAGTGATACTGGATATTGTAATAAAGTAAAAGTGTATCTATTCTAATTGACGAGTGAAATATGCCTGTGAATTCAGGGAGACAAAGTGTGACAGTGACCCAGGTGAGTACTGGCTCCTATCTGGCTTCACCTTGGCGGCCATTTTCCCGATAGAACCCCTGTTCACCTCAGGCTGTACTGAAGTCACATCAGTGACCATCATTTTCTTTTGGATTAGAAGAGCTCTACATTAAAAAAAAAATGGTAGCAGGTGTCATTACTGAACAATGAATAGATGTAATTAAATATTATCGTCTGTATTTTCATGCATGGAAACTGAGGCTGGAAAGGTCTAGGTCTTGCTCCAGGCACAGCTTCTAGAGCTGGGATTAGTCCTCGATGGTCTGGCCGTGGAGAATTCTCTTCCATGCTGCACTGTTTCTCAGTGTGTCGTGTTATCAACCTTGGCCTTCTGACTAACCTCTCATCTTTCTCTGTGTTTTAATGTTTGACCAGGATGGCAGGGCAGGAGTTCGGGGACATGTAGAGAGAGCTCCCATGGCATCCCTGCACTGAAACCCAAACGGCTGTGATTCCCCTCTCCTCCTTTCCTCTCGTTACCCCTCAGGACTTGACTTGGCTGCTCGTAGTTAGAGCGTTCCAGAAGCTTGTACTCCCCAGCAGTCCACTTGCAATGGTGTGTCTCTCTGGTGTGTACACGGTACTTGCCCTGTACCCAGTGGGACCCGGGTATACTGGTAGTGGAGTCACCGCAACTTACCCTGAGCTCCTATTCCTAATTAGTCATTTTGCTTGTGTTAAAAACCTGCCGAGAGTCAGCAGATGGTGTTAAGGCAGCTGGATCCCACATGGCTGACTATGCTACTTGAGTCCCTGACCTTGCCACTTCAGAAACAGTCTGGGCATGTGTACTGCATGCCCAAAATCCTCAGAGGAGAGTGGAAGAGAAGGGATTGTGGCATGGTCATTCCCCCAGGGGGGTGATTTCTCATTCTCTCTGTCTCTGGTGAGTGCACAAACCATATAGCAAAACTAGAAAGAGAAAAAAAATGCCCATAAAAGGCAATAGGTAGTCCTATAATTTTCCTTGTCTGGCAATTAGCTGAGATTCCTTAAGAGGGGTGTGTATGTGTGTGTGTGTGTGTGTGGCTAGACCTTCCACGGCCATGGACAGGAATTTTTGAGGGACTGGAGATTGGGGTTTCTACACATGTACTCTTTGTGGTATGGCAGGGGAGTGGAGAGGAGCGAGCACAGCTTTCCGTGGGTGTCACCTGGTCAAGCCTCTTCTCTGCAGGGCGGGTATGCTATCTGCAGGGAGCTACCTGACACATTCTGAGGCAAGAAAGAAGCAAGAAGGCCTTGAAGGCAACATGTGGCTTTGTTGGGTATTTGACATAAATCTAATTTCCGGAGAAAACACAATCCTGAGGCTGCTGAGTTCAGAGACAGGGAGGCAGGAGCAGGCAGCACTGGCCCAGCCAGGGAGGAAACCACAGCCTCATGGTGTTCTCCCTCCTCAGGCCTAGGCATCCTTCAGGCCTTTGGAGTCCCCCAGTTTAGTGCATCCTGTTGTTGAGAGGATGACAAGACCCCCTTCACGATGGGCCGCAGACATGGCTGTCCTGTAGGGCCCCTCGTCTCCTGGGGCAGGTGAATGGCAAAGTCCAGGCCATGAATGTGGATTGATTTCCCCTGTTTGATCATGTGGACAAGGACGACAAGGGGAAGAAAGAAGGACATGGTGTATCAAGGGAAATAGGAGCAGGAGTGGCTCATGAGGGGAGTTTGCTAGTACCTTGAGGACCGAGATGAATGTGCTCATCATTGGTGCCATAGACAGTGTGCGCTGGTTCTTCATGGAGCCTAAACCCTTCAATCAGTCATTCCTCTGGGCCAAGGCATTAACTGTCTCCACGACCCACAGACATGAAGCCGCCATCTTAACCAGAGTAGCAATTCCTCCTGTCGTTCATTAATGACTCCCTGTACTTTGTCATTAAACCCATCAAATTCAGGGTCTAGAGGGGGAAGGACTCAATCTCACCTTCAAGGCAGCACCCAGTAACTGAGGATCTGTTCTGCAGGATACCTGTGCTCCAGGGACTTCAGGGAGCTTATGATCTGGTAGGTGAGAGACAAACACCAAACATTGCAATGCATGAAGAGTCAGTATCGTAAGAGGTGAAAATGGGTATCACCATACCTCCATCGATTTCCCTGTTTTATTAGTGGCAACTTTCTCTTTTCTCTTTGTCCCAACTCTTCAGTCACCTTGACATTCCTCCAGGCTCCTCATGTGAAAAAATGATTGGAGCATATTTTGAAGCGTGCAGCGAAGTGTGTAGTTCCTAAGTGTGGAGCTCAAAGAGTTGTGACAGGTGTGTATATTGTGAAGGCCTCCCCAAATAAAAACATTGCAGCCTTTTTATCATCTCTAAGAGTTTTCCCAAGCCCCTTTCTAGCCAATAACTCCCCTGTCCCAAAGGTAATTGTTCTGATTTCTCTCATTCAGAGAAATTGCCTGTCCTTGAAATCTGTGTAAATGGATCTAGTGTAAATGCATGTGGTATGCATGCCTCTATGTCTTGTTTATTTTTTGCTTCACCTATTTGAGATTGTCCCTTGTGTTAGTAGTTAAATCCCATCCCTCCCCCCATTTTGTAAGGGGGAGAGGGGACAAAGTAAGAGAGACAGAAATAGATATTAGCTATTTCAACAGTGCCCCTCTGTGTCACAAAGATCTGGGTCAGCCTCCAAGTTAGTTAGGGTTATGATCATACACACCATGCTAGTGTCTTCAGGTCACTCAGGAATCAAACCCGGGCCTCCCATATGGCCTTCATTCTCCTAAGCAGTGGTGCTACCTGTGAACCACTGGGGATGGCCTTTGTTTCTTTGTATGTATGGTTAGTTATATATTGTCCCATTATATGAATATACCAAACTGTGGGTCTCCTACTTTCCTGTTGACAGGAATATAGGGTATTCCCAATAACTGTAAAAAGACCTGGGGATAGGAAAGAATTGTTATGAGTCTTTTTGGGGACATACGATTTTATTTCTCCTGGGTAAATATCTAGGAGTGAAATAGTTGAGTCACAGGATAGGTATATATTTATATACCCTGCTTCTTTCTTCGCCTGCCTTCCCCCCTCTCTCTATCTCTTTCTGTAGTCTGAACCCAGTCTTGATTGGCTAACTCATCTGAACAAAGCAGTGGTCTCACTTATCTGCCTCCCTCCAGATAACCAGGCTCCTAGGATTGACCAGATAGCTTTTTGATCATCTCAGTCCTTTGCTTCTGAAAACTTTTAATGTCTAACACCAGTATCAGTATTTTTCAACTGTTTAAGACTTTAAGTTTGGGCTGGTAGGTGGTGTGGTTGTTAAGGTGCTAGATTCCCACATGACTGACCACAGTTTGAGTCCCGGACCTGGCGACTTGCTTTTTCACTTTTCTTCTCTCTTTGTTCCTTTTTCTCTCTAGTCAAATTGAAAATAATAATAATACAGGACCAGCAGATGGCATATTGTTTGTATCACTGGACTTCCACAGGGTGGATCACAGTTCAAGTCCCAGACCCGGTGGCTTCAGACTCATGCCAGCCACATATGTGTGCATGCCCAAGATCCTGAGAGGAGAATGGAGGAGAAGGGGTGATGGCGTGGCCATCCCTTCTTGGGGGTGGGTGTGATTTCTCATTTTCTGTTTCTCTCTGTCTCTGGTGAGTGCACACACATCCTATAGCAAAAATCTCTCTTAAAAAAAAAAAGAAAGAAAATAAATAAAATTGAGTAATTATTAAAGAAAAATATATAACTGTAGTGGAGAACCTTTTCTCTGATAAGCAGAGCTTGTCACCTTATTCCCACTCCCAGTCACCTTCCATTTCCAGGGCAGCCCTGGGGGCCCTTTGTGGAGCCCCCCCTGTCCCTGTGGGGTGTAGACTGCAGACCACTGACTGCCCCTGCAGACCTGCACCTGTCCACATTGGACACAGCAATGCCCCAGCTGCGTGCCGCTCCCTTCAGCCGCGCACTGGTGCTTATCATCTTCTGAGTGGAGAATGCTGGTCCTTGTCCTTGGAAAGGACATCTCTGTCCATCTCCCAGCTTCTTACTGGAAGGTATGACATCTTGCTCACATGTCTGTCCTTTGTGAGGGCTCCAGGGCTGTTGTCTCTTGGTGTGTGTGACTGCCTTCCCTGTGCACACCTGACGGGCCGCGGTGGCCGTAATCATCTTTGTTTCCCCAGTGCTCAGCGTCTGAGTCCAGGTCCTTTAAGTTACAGCTCAGCACACCTTTCTTACGTTAGGCCCACTAATCTCCGTGCTGTGACTTAAATACCTGCCAGAGAGGTGCACACACTAGACCGCATTAACTTCCCTTTGACCCATGTCCTCCCTCACTGGAACACCCGCTTCCTTCTGTCATCTTTGCCAGTCCTTCCTATTTGGCATTGGCCCCTGAAACCATCCAGGGCACCAATGTCAGCGAACTCTTTCTACTCTGAATTGCACTCAGTATTTCTGCATTTCTTTGGCATGCATGTCCTTCCTAAAGGCGCACTGTTTATCAAGACAGATATAAATGAAGAGATCTGTAACAACATGATTGAAACTTCATTTCACGTCCCCTCTCCCTGTCCCAGACAGCCCGTGTAGACTAGGATTTACCTGGGCTCACGTCATGGAGATCTTCTGAAGGGGGAGCTGGGGAAACCCCACTTTCAAAGTTGGGGTGGACAGTGACAGCACCAAGTACTGGATGGCATGTGAGTGGGCCTGAAAGATAACTTGTACTGCCTTCACGATTTGTCCCTGGGTAATCTCCTTTTGGGGAAATGCTCCAGTTTGCAGGAGAATTGGTCTGTTTTCATCCAGAGTCATTGGCCACGTGACAGATGGCTCTGGTTTCTCGGCCCTACTGTGGTGTTTTGAGGAGGGGAAAAGATTTTCTCTCTGACAAAGGTGTCTTGGGCCCTCCACTTGGGGGTCACGTCTGCCTAGCACTGACAACCTGAGCGGCTTCGAGTGTTGTTGCACCAGGGCCCAAAGCTGCCGGCAGAAGAGTCCATAACCACATCTGATGGGCTCCGGTGAGCTGTCAGGACGCAGGACACCCTCACTCTGCAGGGTGAAACGGCACAGCTTGCCGGAAGACTAACACAGTCTCCAACGGCTTCTGGTCTGGACAAACCATTTACAAAGAGCCTAAGTCAAGTGGGCAGGTGGCCAAGTTTTGAAGTCTAGTGTCATTTGAAATGAACACAAACAGCGGGGGCTGGTGGAAAACCGTGAATGCCACTGTGTTTGGATTAGCTGTGGGAGTTCCAGAAACTGTTAGTGTACAGCATTTATCTGGTGTCAACTTCATCTCGAAAATCCCCTACCTGCCCTTGAATTTTGATTTTCCATTCAACCAACTTCATGAATTTGTGTGTGTGTGTGTGTATGTGTGTATGTGTGTGCATGCATACCTTTTTGAAAAATAATAGCTCTATTTAAAATAAAAAGTAGACCTTTAAAAATCATCGGTCCTTTAATAACTCATCATTAGCCCTTAAAAATTAGCCTCAAAAATTAGTCCTTTAATATTTATCCCATTAGATTATCCCACAGTATTTCTCTTTCTCCATTCCTTTTTTTTTTTTTTTTTTAAAGATTTTTGCCATAGGGTACTTGTACTTGCTGGAGAGACAGAGAGAGACAGAGGGAAAGTAAGGGACAGAGGGAAATCCTCCGCCCTGCCCCCAGGGGGGAATGGCCATGCTGTAAACCTTTTTTCTCCTCTCCTCTCTCAGGATTTGAGCACTCATACACATGCACCTGACATGTGATTTTCAAGCCACTGGGTCTGGGACTTGGACCACGGTAAGCCATGTGAGAATCCGGTGCCTTAACCACCATGCCACCAGCTGGCCCGGTCCTCCTTTCTCTTACCCACATGCAGAAATGACCCACTTCTGATGCACAGGTGGGGACTTCCACCCTTTGCTTCTGTACAATTTTAACTTTCAGAAATAATTTCCCCATCTCCTGCTGCTATCACCCTCCATATCTATGCCAGCTGCACCTCCAACCCTTGGGCAGAAACTTTGTTCTTCCAAATCCTCATTAGGTTAGGTGGAAGGACCATTTCTGGGGATGAGGAGGGAGGAGAGATGCAGGGGCCTGAATTAACTCTGCTGGAAAACTGACCTTCAGGAGTCTCTGCCCACCTGGTCTACGTGCCTTCTGAGGGCCACAGTCTGCCAACCCTTGGCCCTTTAGACTCTAACCCTACTGTATTATCACTGATGCTCCTTTTACGGTTTAGGGTTCTTGTAGGCACCTGTCGTTTATATAACTGTATTTTGAATCCCTAGAGAAGAGACTTTGTCTCCCCCCCCCCCCCCCCCACATTTTATTGATTCACAAAAGATCTTAATTAATCTAAATACTTTGAATAGCAAGTGCAGCTGATATAAACATTTCTTTGAACATACGTCTGACTTTAGGCATACAACTCAGTGAATAGAATGAACATACTATAAAGTAGCACCTAGCTGAGGCTATATAGCTTATTGTGGTCATTAAATAGGAATTTTTTTTTGTAATGAATTTTTAAATTTCTTTTTATTTTAATTTCTTTTATACATTCAATCATATACATCACTTCACTTGTAAAGTAAATGTTCCAATGTGAATACATTTCTCACTAGTCCACAGGGATACTATACACATTATCATCAACAGCTAATTACGCATTTCTTTGTTCCATAAATGTCTTGCCTCTGTATTTTTCTCCTTAATGTCTTTCCTCAGACTCTCTTCCTTCTCCCACCCTCTTCCCACACTGTATTTGGTATCTATAACCATCTTCTATGTTTTGTCTTTATTTCTTTTGTACAAGCTTCACCATCCACAGGAATTTAGAACTATACTTACATACAACCGGTGCTCAATGGATGTTTGTATTTTGGAGTATCTTACTAGTAAGTCACTCAGAATGGTGGTTCACTGGAAGTAGTCTTCGGAACACTGGAGTTTCCTAAGAATCTTTGGGATCGGGGGAGGTTTGCGAGGTCAGAAGTATTTCTGGGATGCTGTAGGATGCTATCTGCCTCTTCCGCTGAGCTTAGTCTGATGAGGCAAAAGCAAAGATGGGTGCAATTGCTGGTGCCTTACTCCAAACCAAGGCAGGGCACCCAGCTCTCCTCTGTGTTGGTGCAGCTGCTGCACACTCGGGCAATACGATAAAACCATAGGAAATACTGCCAGTTCTACTCAAGAATGTCCTTGGCCAAGTAGTGGAAATTAATGGTATCAAATGTCGACCCTTCAGTAAACGTCTTTTTTTTTTTTTTTTGAGAGGTTTGTGCTATAGGGGGAGTGCCCTCGCCAGCCAGACAGAGACAGAGAGACAGCGAGAAATCACCCCCCACGGGGGATGACCACACCGCAATCCCTTCTCCTCCATTCTCCTCTTGGGATCTTGAGCACGGGGGTGCCCAAGTTTAAGCCACCGGGTCCGGGACTTGAACCATGGTTGACTATGTGGGAGTCCAGCGACATAGCCATTACGCTATCTGCTGGTCCCAGTAAATGTCTTTTTAACACACTCTGCATGGCAACATGGGAAGCTGACACAAAGGGCTTCTCCATGCCCAAATACAGTTAGCACTAAGGAGAGGACTCGTGTGATTGTTGACTTACAAGCTGACCGAGAGCTTTCCTCACGGGTGGACACCATTTTTACTCAAAAACATGACTGGGAAGCCAACTGTGGCCATGCAGGTTCAAATACGTAGGTGACATTTTCCTAAAGCTGAATGAAGTAGGTTTGCCATGCCACAACTGACTCTTGTTTCTTACTAGTGAGAAAATGTAAGCATACAAGCAAAAGTTAGAACTATAGAAAAATGGCATCCATCTTGATAACCTTGACAGCTTCCCAAACCTTAGACTTCTCTGATGAAATGGTTGGTATTAATGAGTATTCTTTTTTGGATACCGTATAATGAAATGTGTCAGCATTTCAAAGACCCATGAAACAGTCAACAGTTTTCCAGATGACCAAGGTAAGATGTTAAATATCATAGAGGGATAAGAGAGTCTTCCAAAGTGCAAGACAAACCAACAGAAGTTTAATGTAACCGAGTCTGAAAGTTCCCTGCTATGGTTTCATATTACATGTTGCCATGAACTCAGAAGCTACCCCTTGTCAAATTTTGGAAGAGTAGCCAATAAAAAAAATCCATAATCACCTTGAAAAGGCTATTAAGTCTTCTCTTTTTCAACTATATATCTGCATGAAGCTGATTTTCTTCATATACTTCTACTGAAACATTATGTCACAACAGAATGGATACAAATAGATGCCGATAGGAGAATCCAACTTCTGTCTTCTAAGGCAGGCATACAAGAGATTTACAAAAATATAAAAATAATGCCACTCCATCTTTATTTATTGGGTTGTTGGAAAAGTCATGATGCATTTTTGTATAAGAAAACACCTCATGACTTTCCTGACGACCCAGTTAAAGAATAGTTTTAAAAATCTTTTATGTAAAAATAGTTACAAAGGAAAGTTGCAGACATGGTACAAAGACGTTCTATATATGCTTTGCTCAGCTTTTCGTAATGTTAACATCTTTCCTGACCATGATATTTTTTTTAGAACTAATAAGTTAACATTGGTACACAGCTGTTAACAGAAGTATGACTTTTATTCGATTTCACTAGTTTTTCAGATTAATGTCTTATCTGCTCCAGGATCCAATCTGGATGCCGCAATGTATTTAAAATATATTGATAGTTAATTTACTGTAAATATCTATTAATATATGATGGTTTATTCATGTTCCTTTAAAATGAGCTAATGTTTAAAATTTATGTTTAATTTCAAATACAGTAAATACTCATTGATGTAACACTTACAAACAAATGCCCTTTTGGAATCTCAACAATTTTTGAGTCTGTAAGTGGATTCTGAGAACACAAAGTTTGAGAATTATTGACCTAGAATATCTTTTAAGGGGAGAATATCCATGTTTGCAAACTGCTATGTTGCAGATAGTTATAAGGTGAGGGTTTACATAATGTCTGCGGAGTTTTATTCTCTCCCCTCCTCCAATGTGATCTATAAATAGACAAGATAGTGTTCAAAACTAAAGTCCGTGGAAAGAACTTGGGTATAGGAGTCAGCACTAGAGTTTAGTCACTTCATTTAGTCAGCCCACAAATGTTTACTGAGTATCTACTATGTGCTTGCCAACACTCCAGTAACCAGAAGCTAGTCTCTACCTATAAAGAGATTACATTTTTGGGACCAGCAGTTAGCGTAATGGCTATGTCACTGGACTCCCATGTAGTTGACCACGGTTCGAGTCCTGGACCCGGCGGCTTAAGCTCACACCAGGCATGTGTGCGTGCATGCCCAAGATCCCAAGAGGAGAATGGAGGAGAAGGGATTGTGGCATGGCCATCCCCCCTGGGGGGGGTGATTTCTCACGAGTGCACGTGCCCTATAGCAAACACCTTTAAAAAAAAGATTACATTTTTTTTTTGTGAGGAATTTAGATAATAAACATATAAGCAGGAAACTATATCACTTTGCCAATAGGTGCTCTAAAACTGAGAATATAGTTTAGAGAGTGATGTCAGGGGTCGGGGGCCATGCCTGCCTACGGAGGCTGGGCTACAGGAACATTCCAAGTTCCAAGTCTGAGCTTGGTACTTTTGAGTCCTTGGGAGGAACAGGGAAGTGTAAGAAGGATGTAGGGGAAGATGGAGCTGGAGAGGCAGGTGGGGTGCAGATTGGCAAGGGCTCACAGGCCAGGTGAGTTTGTTCTGAGTTAATCGGAGTTTATTGTCTTTGCCTGGGAAGCGTTGCCATGTTCTAGGCAGGGCGGTGATGGGCTCTGACTGCACGCAGGGTGGACTGGAAGGGGGTGAGATGAAGGCAGGCGTAATGGCTATGTCACTGGACTCCCATGTAGTTGACCACGGTTCGAGTCCTGGACCCGGCGGCTTAAGCTCACACCAGGCATGTGTGCGTGCATGCCCAAGATCCCAAGAGGAGAATGGAGGAGAAGGGATTGTGGCATGGCCATCCCCCCTGGGGGGGGTGATTTCTCACGAGTGCACGTGCCCTATAGCAAACACCTTTAAAAAAAAGATTACATTTTTTTTTTGTGAGGAATTTAGATAATAAACATATAAGCAGGAAACTATATCACTTTGCCAATAGGTGCTCTAAAACTGAGAATATAGTTTAGAGAGTGATGTCAGGGGTCGGGGGCCATGCCTGCCTACGGAGGCTGGGCTACAGGAACATTCCAAGTTCCAAGTCTGAGCTTGGTACTTTTGAGTCCTTGGGAGGAACAGGGAAGTGTAAGAAGGATGTAGGGGAAGATGGAGCTGGAGAGGCAGGTGGGGTGCAGATTGGCAAGGGCTCACAGGCCAGGTGAGTTTGTTCTGAGTTAATCGGAGTTTATTGTCTTTGCCTGGGAAGCGTTGCCATGTTCTAGGCAGGGCGGTGATGGGCTCTGACTGCACGCAGGGTGGACTGGAAGGGGGTGAGATGAAGGCAGGGAAAGCACCCAAGAGCGTTCCAGGGAAAGAAGGTGGCGGATGGGCCCAGGTGTACTGCGGAAGCCAGGAAGGTGTCAGACTTGGGGTCTGCTTTGGAGTACAAGCAGACAGAAGGATGCAGGTGAGAAGGAAAGAGAGCAATCCTCGACTGAAGCCCTCCTTGGCTTCTAGGTGCCCGTCTTGAGTAACTGCCAAATGAGTGTGTCATTTACTAGATGGGGAAACCCTGGGAACCGTGAGCTTGTGGGCGGTATTTAATTAGTTAGGTCCGAACCCTGTTCGGTATCCAACCAGGTAAGCTACGATTTAATTGAGCTGGTATTGGTCAGGCACCCTCTCTGGGCCAGACGCTGGTCTTGGTGGTGCAGGAGAGTCTCAGGCTGAGATGCACACATACAAACGGTAGGGAATCATGCTCATCCCTCTCCCATCGTAGGGCTGTGGAAGCAGGGACAGTGGGGTGGGTAATGCTGTCTGAGTGAATAACCTCTTCCCACCCTCTTCTCAGGGGTAGGTTGAGGATGAGCAAGGTGTTGGAGAACATCTAGGAATCAGGGCAGGCTGTGTTCTTCAGGGGACACGTGGCACTATTGACTGGGTAACCATTTTGCACGGTTTTGAGACATAAATATAATGTCTTTTATCTCTTTCTCTTTGGAAGCTTAGAGCATTTTATCTTACTCCTCCTTCCTGCATCTGTGGGAGAGAGGTGGGTGGAGAAATGTCAACCCATATAAATATATTATGAGTAAATAATGAAAGTACTTAGAGAAGCAGAAAGGAAACTTGTGGAAGTGCCTGGCCATGTTTGGCTTAAAGATGAGGCAACAGCAGCTAGCTGTGAGTTGAATGGCCAGAGGCCAGCTGTGGCCGGTGCCGATCAGGGGAAGAGGCTGAGGGGCTTTGCTCCCACCTCACCTCATGCTTTGATTTGCAGGCTGCACGCACTGCCTGGCTCTCTTGGCTGTGCACGCCTGACCTGGCGAACCGTGATGCCTGCATGGGGTGGCACCACCAGCGGGTCCTCTCCACATGACTTGCCATCTGCCAGGAGCAGAGAGCAGTAACCTGCAGGTGACCTCCCTTGGAGGTCGAGTCAAGTCTGCACTGGAACCCTTTCTGAAGCTGGTTCTTTGGGGAGGCTGGAATGATGACTTTGTTTTTATGCGGTCAGGGTTCAAAATAAAGGCAGATTTGAACTGAGGAAAGAAGTGGAAATTTTACCACCATCCTGTCCCTGCCCCCACCAAGCAGCAATATTGATAGTAATAAAGATAATAGTAACTGCCAAGTGTTTAGTCCCTTTTCCACACCATGACTATGTGCTTTATGCAGGGAGACTTCCTAAAGTTTGTGGAAAAAGTGGAATTAAATATGAATCTGTTTTGGTGATGAAAAATGTTGAAGCGCATGTATAGTTTTTTCATAATATGCGTTTCCCACGAACTTTTTGAAGCCCCCATATTCTTTCCCCCCTCATGCTAATGTTTGTCACGTGGTTATTATTATCTCTAGTTTGCAGGTGAATCACTGAGACTCAGAGATCAAATGACTTCCGCAATGTTGTATAACTAGCCACTGGCGGTCCTTACACCAGTGCGTGCGTCCTGAAGCCCTGCTTCCCTCTGTGTGTGCCTCTGCGTGCCCGGGACACCTCCTCCTCCTCTCTGAAGGTTCAGGTTCTTCAAGCAACAGAAACAACTAGCTTTCTTGGTGGCGGTGTTGGTGGAGGGCTTAATTCAGACATTTCGTTTTGTTTCTGGAAATGCCTTGCTAGGAGCATTCTGGAAGGTCACACCAGCATGAGTAGATCCTGGGGCCTAGAGTGGGGAGTGCAACCACACCTAGAGGGAGAAGACGCTTTCCCTCTGGGATTGGCTGCTTTTTCGTGGCCTGGTACGGCTTTTCTCCGTCAGCCGAGCCCTTCCCCCTTGATTCTCTAGTCCGTCAGATTTCATTTTCCTTTACTGGGGCTAACACTTTTTCCCCAGGAGGGCTAATGGCAGGAGGAGGTAGGCAGAAGGGGAAGTGGTATCTTCATTTTCAATGTTATGCAATGCCAGGGGCTGCCTGGTCCTTGTGGGCTGAGAAAAAGTCTGGGGCTTAAAACCAGAGGCCACGGCGTGTGTGCCTCTGAGATGGTCGCAGGTAATCCGTGGGCGGGTCAGCAAAGGCTGACCTCAGGTTTTCTTGTCAGCTGTGCAGCTGGTTTGATTTAAGCGGGTTCAGCCAGTGCCTGGAGGATAGACTTCGACGCTGCAGAGGTGATGCCGGGGAGGCCCCAGGGGTAGATGCTGTCTCTGCAGGTGCCTCCACGCCCTCCCAACCAGGTTAGAAAGAACGTGTTAACTATTAGGGAAGGCTGTTTTCCTTGCAGTTGCCGATGGAGTGGAGCGCCCTGGAAAGCAGTCCATAGCTATACGACCAGCCCAAAGAAGCACGTAATGCCCAGAGGGGAAGTTGCAGACACCCCTGGAATACCCTTTGACCTCACGTCCTTCCCTTTCCTGTCTTTCCTCAGTGCCCCTTGCCTTCACTAGAGAGGGCGAGTTCCTTTAGCACCAGCTAAGTGCTCTGCTTTTCTGACTCTAAGCCACAGAAGGGCAAGAATAACCCAAGTAGCATGACCTATAGGGCCTCATGGTTTGGGGGTACTCGCATATATACCCTGCTGTTTAATGCTCATAACACTGTGGGAAGCAAAAAACTACCTGCACCCATTTTGCAGGTGGAGAGACTGATGCTTAATGGAGTGTTTTCTCCAAGGTGACTAGTTGCCCCATTTCTTTTTCATGTGTGCATGGAAAGAGATGTACTTTAAAGTTGAACAGAACAGCTTGAACTCATCCTTTCAATTTTCCTATACAACGAAGATCATCCTGGGCCCCTTCTGCCCTTAAACAGTTGCACAGACAGTACTAGCTGTCCCCATGAAGCCACCCCAATGCTGCCCAGCAGCTGTCTGGGTCCCTCCTGCCAGGCCTCCACCCTGCAGCTGCACCTGCCCTACTCCTGCAGTTCCCGACTCAGTGCTAGCCCGGAGATGCAGGCCACTCATTGCATGGGGAAGCCAAGGGTGAACGAGGTGGAACAGCGCTGCTTTGGCTCCTTAACGGTGTTCACCATTTATCAAAGGAAATGAAAAACAAACAGTGTAGCGATTTTAATTACTCGGCATCGAGGAGGTGATCAAACACCCAGTGACTTTAATTATGGAATCCAGAGCCAGGCAGCTCAGAGACGGCCTCAAGGAGCTTGGTAGTAGCTGCAGCCCTGGCCAGGGCACCCTCGCCCTCTCTGGGATAGGTCTCCACTGTCCCCAGACCTGAGCTCTGGAACCTTTGTTCTCCCTGAATGTCCAAGAAAAATGTATGGAGACGGGGAAATCTGTTTTCCTGGAGGGCTGTGGATGGAGTTGAGTGAGAAGGTAGAGGCCAGGGAGGAATGGGTTAGGGAGAAATAACTATGTAAGAGATGACAGGAAGAGAGAGAGAACATGTGTTATGAGGGGAGCCCATTTGAACGAAAGCTCACAAGCAGTTGCTGTCTCCCGGGCCCGGCTAGAGCCGGCTGGGCTGCAGACTGTTCAGTGAAACTCTGGCAGAGCCGGCTGCTCCCTTTCCTGATGACACAGGAAGGCTGTTGCAGAGTCGCTCGCTCTCGGGTGTGGAAGAGGCTGAAGTCCAAACCTCCGAATTCCAGGATTCACAGATGCGAAGGCTTGCCCCCTCCCAGCTTGGAGCCCATCTGTCAATTGGCTGGTCCTTCTGTTGACATCTTGCCATCTTTTGGGGTTGGTACTAATTGATACTCGACTCTACCCTTATTAACTACATTTTTGCCCTCTCCGCCCCCTTCAACCTTAGGCTTTTTTTAAAAATACGGAACTAGGAAGTGCATTTAGCTGTGAGGTTGCAACATTTCCTAACAGTGTTTTTGCAGTTCCTTGGGACAGTAAACACAGGTTTTCACCATGTTCTCCCAGCAGTCTCTTGGGGTTCTCACCATGTCAGGACTATCTTGCTTGAACATAAGCAACTGTCTCGCCTGCAGTCAAATTCCAGGATGCTGCTATTTTTTTCAGCAGCCCGCCACAACCTGCTGGTTGATATCCCATTTCACCCGCCGCAGCAGAAGCTGCATATTATCTTCCTGAAGCAGAGAAATTGTCAATTGGCACGCAGTACTGAAGAGACCAGAACCCAGAGGGCAGCATGTTTTAATTGCCTGGAGATACCCATTAATAACTTTTAACTTTTTGTCCTCTTCTGTGGGCAATCAACAGAGAGTCGAATCTCAAAATGGGAGTATTTTCTCTAGAGAGGCAAAGCTTTTGAAAATAATGAAGATGCTGAAAATTTTCCTTTCGGAGCTGTTTGGCAGTATTGATCTGGGCACACATCCAGGGCGCCCACACACTTTTTTCCGGAGCCATTCCAAGTCACATGGAAATGGGGAACTGGGCGAGCAGGAAGGCGAGGGCTTACGGTTTCGCTGCTGTTCTCGTGGTGATCGATGTGCTGCTGAGACTCGCTTGGCACCTGCCATCGTACAGTCATGTCCACTGGGACCGACCGGCCCTCTCAGTGCGTGGGGTATGCAGTTTCTTGCTTTGCCTCTTGGATGCGCAGAGATGCATGATCTGCAGCACTGAGGCGCCCAGTGGGCTTTCTTTTCTGGAAGAACCTGGATGTTTCCATTCTCACCAGTGCCACGGGTGGCTATGTTCTTACCCTGACCCTGTAGCAGACTGTGTGACGTTCAGAAAGTCACATAATTTTTCTGGGCCTCAGTTCCTTCATTCATCAATGTAAGATAAAGGTACGTTTATTGCCTCAAGGGAGTTTAAAGTGTGATGATGTCCGGTGGGATCACTTTGGAATGCTGGAGAGCTTTATTGCTAATGCAAGGGGTTTTAGTCGGGATTTTCCAGCGATCTTGTTCACATGTGAGGAGATTTATTTTAGTAATTGGCTCGTTACCAAAGGAGGCCAAGAGAAGGCCCACCATCTATTTGCAAACTGGAGAACCAGGGATGCATTAGGTTGTCGGGAAAGCAATGACGCGTTTTTGCATGGAAAAATACATCATGACTTTCCCGACAACCTAATAACCAGTGGTATAATTCAGTCTGAGTCTGAAGGCCTATGAACCAGGAGTGGCAGTGTCACAGGAAAAGAAGATGGACATCCCAGCTCAAGGACGAAAGAGCAAATCTGCCTTTTCTCTGCTCTTTTGCTCTATTTTAACCATCAATCGACTGGACGACACTCATCCATGGTAGCGAAGGTGGTGGTTTTTACTCAGTCTACCAACTCACATGCTCACCTCTTCCCTAGACACCCTCACAGACACACCCAGAGCTCACGCTTTACCCGCTCTTTGGGCCTCTCTTAGCCCAGCTCAAGAGGACATCAACTTAAACATCGTGCTTGGTAAACTATTATTTCATTTAAATCCTTTTTGAGACTGCCTGCCTTTGATTTTTATGAACATGAATCAGTTTCACCAGATCCTAAACATCATAGCATTAAATAAATTACAGTGTACACTTTGATGTCTGCCTGTTTGTCTAAAGCAGTGCATTTCGTAGACATCCATATTTCCCTGTGAAGACGCAGTTGACTGAGTACTCTGACATTGTAGGAGTTTATCACAGTGGCTATTTGGGTTGCTTCGAGTATGAGCTGTTAAGGATAAAGGTACTGAAAGCTATTATATCCATGTTTTTTTTTTTTTTTTCTGTTTCAGGTTTTCAAGTATTTCTGAGTTTGAATTTTTTCTTTTACTTTTATTACATTTAATCACTATACATCTTTACCACATACAAAATGAATTTTCTCAGCATGAATACACTGCATATTAGTCTAGTCAAAGATATTACCAAACACATTATCATCAGCAGATAATTTTCCCTTTTTGTGTCTGTTAAATGCTTTGATTCTTTTTCCCCTTGATTTCCTCCCTCCTCCCCCCCATTGTCCACGCTCCTCGCACACCGTCTCTAGTATCCACAGCTGCCCTCACAGCTTTTATACCTTCCAATCTTTCAGTTTCTGCCAGAGTGCTGACATTTGGTATATATTAAGAGGGGACATACAGTGCCACTCTTTCATAATCTGGCTTGCTTTGCTCAGCATTAAATCTTAATATTCATCCCCTTTCTATCAAATGCCAGGGTCTCACTGTTTTTTCTTTTTATGGCTGAGTAGTATTCCACAGTGTTTATATGCCATATTTTTTCAGTTCTTCTGTTCTTGGACATTTGGGTTGATTCCATGTCTTAGCAATTGCAGATTAAATTTTTTTCCCAAAACAATTTTTTTTTCCTTCTTGTTTTAAGCTTTTGCTATCAGACATGTGTGCTCTGTGCCAGAGAGAAACAGAAGGAGAGTGAGAAATCACCCTTTGGGGGGATGGCCTCACTACAATTCCTAGTCCTCCACTCTTGTCTCAGGATTTTGGGCACACACGCACACACATGCCCAGCATGATTTTCGAGCCACCAGGGCTGGAACTCAAACCTTGAAGCTGGCCATGTGGGATTCAGAGCCTAACTTCCACATCACCTGTGGGCCCATCCCTCATTTTCCAGTCACACTCCCAATTGCCCAACCAACCCCAAATCCAAATTGGCATTGAACCATTCAACTGACTTTCCTTTCACCGATAGTTTCAGATGTGGCCTCTTCATGAACCACTCATATTACCAGAATGTATTGATGACTTGCAGGCGCAGAGTCCCAGAAAGCAAACAAGGAGCTGTCTCAGGGGTGACACTTGAGAGGCTAGAGCTGGCAGCTTCTGGATTAATCACACACTTGTGTAGAATAGCCATGGCAGGTGTTGAAGGCCGGGAAAGTGCTAAGGACATGGAGAGAAAGCCTAAAATGTTTAGAGCCTGCTGCTGTTGCATCTTTGGAAAGGTCAGAGGGAAAATTTTAGTCCAGCAGGTAGAAAGAGTAGCCCAGGATGTACAAAGAGTGTCCATTCTCTCGATGAGCTTTCTGTTGCCTGGAAAAGCAGGACTTCAACTGTCTTTTCCCAGCTCCCTCCTTATCGTATCCTGCTACCCGGCATGCACATGTCCCTTTGAAGCGAGCTGGACATGGGACCCGTGAGAGCCTACTGGTCACCTGGTCATTTCTATGTGTGGGGGCCTTTTCCCTGGGGCTGTGGAGCCGAGTGGTACCTGGAGAGATCTCACGAAATGTGATGGAAAGGAGGGTCTACTTCGCATTTATAATCAAGGTGCTAGCATGGGGAGACTAAGACAATGTGGCTTTGCGCAGAGGCGAGGCAGAGAAGAAAACCTGGTCTGTTTCCTGGTCTTGCTGCTGTACCAGAGATCCCAATTTCAGGGCTACAGATGCTTTGGGGGAGTATTTGTAAAAAGCGTTTTCTAGGGCCAGCCAAGGAGGCCCAGTGGTGGTACAGTGCTCCATGATGCTGGGTCTACGTGGAAGATAAGGGGCGGTTGGGGATGGCGGGGTGGTGGTGGTGGTGTGCAGTCCCCGGGTTAACCTGTATTCACCTTGCTTGCATACACCTTGATATTGGCTGGCTGGGGAATTGGAGGCCGGGAGGGAAGATTGTGGCATGAGACCCTTTTGGAAGGCCTGTCTTTCTTTCTCTCCCTTTGTCTCTCACTTTCTTGGAAGTAAAGAAAGACACTTTTTAAACCATGTTATAATATACTGCAGGACTCTGGCTGACTGAAGACCAGCCAAGGGCCAGCCAGATCAGAGCTCTATAATTATTTCCTTCGTCTTACAGAGATTTAAAGTGGAATTAAGTGATTAGAAGTGCCTAATTGCTTATGGGCTCCCTTTATGACACGGGCAGGTGAAGACAGCTTGTAAAAGACTGCTTCCTCTTGACCCCTCAGCCAAGTGCTGCAGCTCTGCAGGCTCTCCAGGCTGGGTGGGTTGCAGCTGCAGCTGGCTTTGCCTACCTGCCCCCTGGGCCTGGAATTCTGTCCGAGCCACAAACTATGCTGCCTTGGGGACATTGAAAAGAAGGAAGGTAACCGGACTGTTTTAAAGCATTAGGAGACCTTTAAAGCAAATATTGAAACCATCAGATTTGGAGGCTGGAAACATGAGTTCAAGTCCTCGCTCTACTGCCCCTTAAATTGCCACCACCCCCACCGTGGGTTGTCACATGGGCTTCCCCGGCCTGAAGAACCACCTCCCTGAGTTGTAAAGGTTACCTAAGATCCTTATGTGCAACTACAAAAAGTAGCATAAAATGTTTGGTCAATATATTTGTTCTGAAATCTGTAACAAAGCATCACACACCAGGTGGCTTAACACTTACATATATTTTCTCACAGTTCTGGAGACCCAAAGTCCAAAATTAAGGTGTTGGCAGAACTGTGCTCTCTCTGAAGGCTTGGCAGAGGATCGTTGCTTGTCCTTTGTACCCTCTGGAGGTGGCTGGCAGCCTGGGCATCCCTTTACTTATTGGTCCCTCACTCCGGTCTGTCTCTGTCTTCGCGTAACTTCTCCCCTCCATGTGCTGGTGATCAGATTTCCTTTTCCTTCCGAGGACACCAGTTATTGGATTATGGCTCCCCCATCCAGTATGGCTTCAACTTAATGTCACTATACCCGAAAAGACGCCATTTCCAAATAAGGTCGTAGTCACAAATTCACAGGGAGTAGAATTCAGCTTCTTTTTCTTGGGGAGACACAATTCAAGCCATGAGGGTCATCATGTGGGCTCTGAAGGTGGGTATTTAGTGGCACCTTTCTCGTAGGTGTTCTCCGAATGTGGAGGAGGCTCAGTTAAGGCCACGGGGTAGAGGTGAGGCAGGCTTGGTAGCTTACTCCGTCCTCCTGCTTTGCCACCAGGAGCCTCATCCCTTAGCATTGCTTCCAGTTCAGCTGAGACCCAGCATGAGGAGGACCTGGGGCAAGGGAGGGTAGGAAGGACCTTAGGCTGACTTCCCTCCCGATCTGCTCCTAATCCTTAGCACAGAGGCATCGTGTTCCCATTAGAGAGTAGAGTTCCTGTCTTGGCACTGGCCACTGAAATGCCTGCACAAATGTATGCATGTGGCCAGGCTGTGCCCAGGACAGTCCAGAAATACGTCTGCATGTGTCCTCTTTAGGACCACCCTCTGGTCTGTTTTTAGGATAATACTCAGAGAATAGGAATAACAAGTTCTATCAGACATGTGACCACCTAGTACTTTGCTTTTTATTTTTATTATTTCAGTGCCAGTTTATATGCCTAGAACAGTGCTGGGTACAGAGTGCAGAGTGGATGGACAGGTCCTGCCTCTCAGGAGCTCACATCTATGGGGGAAGCAGGCAACCAAGCACAGCAATGCCAGAGTGAATCATAGCCTAGAAAGGGCCCCTGGGCAAGAAGAATAGAGGGACGTCCAGAGAAGGGATGTCTTCATGATTTAGCTCTGTGATGAAGAGCAGAAAACACAGTCTGGCATGTAACAAGGCATGGAGACAGAGAAAGCAGGCCACGCTGTCAGTGACCAGGAAGCCTCCGGAAAGGCTGGAATTTGTTGGCAATGCAGCTGGACAGGAGGCCTTGCTTGGCCTCTGATGCATTTACATCTCAGTGGGAGTTAGCAACGGCTTGGGTTTCAAACTGGTTCTCTTCGGGAACAGCCAGAACAGCTAAGGTCCTGGGGGAAAGCCAGCAGGCCATGGAGACGGCTCCTCTTTTGGTGTGTCCACTGCAAAAACACATCATGTGGCGCTTGCATTTAGCCTAGGGTCCAGCTGACTGTGGGTCAACAGCCTCTCCAAAGGACAGCTCTGCCTGTAGGACAAAATGCCCTGTAGGGTCGTACCTCTTCTGGCCCCTGACACCAGCCTCCAAGAGGGTTCTCTCATCTACAGATTCTGTTTCATGAGGCTCCATAGAAAATTAGCCAAGGAACTCCCCCGGGTGCCAGGTGGCTTGAAATATCTCATTAGGAATAGTTGTGTGGGAAGAAACAATATTTTTAGCAGTGGGTAGGAAGTGTTACTGAAATATGACTTATTTGACATTATGGAGCTGAAAATCATGAGTTCAAGTCAGATGGTTCAGTAGTAGCTGTAACTGCACTGGGGACCAAGATCCAAAAGAATGGGAATTTGGATTTCAGCACAAGCACATTTCTGTGTGTGTGTGTGTGTGTGTG
>NW_006159519.1:2782656-2789413 GCF_000334495.1 Tupaia belangeri chinensis
TACGTGGAAGATAAGGGGCGGTTGGCGATGGCGGGGTGGTGGTGGTGGTGTGCAGTCCCCGGGTTAACCTGTATTCACCTTGCTTGCATACACCTTGATATTGGCTGGTTGGGAAATTGGAGGCCGGGAGGGAAGATTGTGGCATGAGACCCTTTTGGAAGGCCTGTCTTTCTTTCTCTCCCTTTGTCTCTCACTTTCTTGGAAGTAAAGAAAGACACTTTTTAAACCATGTTATAATATACTGCAGGACTCTGGCTGACTGAAGACCAGCCAAGGGCCAGCCAGATCAGAGCTCTATAATTATTACCTTCGTCTTACAGAGATTTAAAGTGGAATTAAGTGATTAGAAGTGCCTAATTGCTTATGGGCTCCCTTTATGACACGGGCAGGTGAAGACAGCTTGTAAAAGACTGCTTCCTCTTGACCCCTCAGCCAAGTGCTGCAGCTCTGCAGGCTCTCCAGGCTGGGTGGGTTGCAGCTGCAGCTGGCTTTGCCTACCTGCCCCCTGGGCCTGGAATTCTGTCCGAGCCACAAACTATGCTGCCTTGGGGACATTGAAAAGAAGGAAGGTAACCGGACTGTTTTAAAGCATTAGGAGACCTTTAAAGCAAATATTGAAACCATCAGATTTGGAGGCTGGAAACATGAGTTCAAGTCCTCGCTCTACTGCCCCTTAAATTGCCACCACCCCCACCGTGGGTTGTCACATGGGCTTCCCCGGCCTGAAGAACCACCTCCCTGAGTTGTAAAGGTTACCTAAGATCCTTATGTGCAACTACAAAAAGTAGCATAAAATGTTTGGTCAATATATTTGTTCTGAAATCTGTAACAAAGCATCACACACCAGGTGGCTTAACACTTACATATATTTTCTCACAGTTCTGGAGACCCAAAGTCCAAAATTAAGGTGTTGGCAGAACTGTGCTCTCTCTGAAGGCTTGGCAGAGGATCGTTGCTTGTCCTTTGTACCCTCTGGAGGTGGCTGGCAGCCTGGGCATCCCTTTACTTATTGGTCCCTCACTCCGGTCTGTCTCTGTCTTCGCGTAACTTCTCCCCTCCATGTGCTGGTGATCAGATTTCCTTTTCCTTCCGAGGACACCAGTTATTGGATTATGGCTCCCCCATCCAGTATGGCTTCAACTTAATGTCACTATACCCGAAAAGACGCCATTTCCAAATAAGGTCGTAGTCACAAATTCACAGGGAGTAGAATTCAGCTTCTTTTTCTTGGGGAGACACAATTCAAGCCATGAGGGTCATCATGTGGGCTCTGAAGGTGGGTATTTAGTGGCACCTTTCTCGTAGGTGTTCTCTGAATGTGGAGGAGGCTCAGTTAAGGCCACGGGGTAGAGGTGAGGCAGGCTTGGTAGCTTACTCCGTCCTCCTGCTTTGCCACCAGGAGCCTCATCCCTTAGCATTGCTTCCAGTTCAGCTGAGACCCAGCATGAGGAGGACCTGGGGCAAGGGAGGGTAGGAAGGACCTTAGGCTGACTTCCCTCCCGATCTGCTCCTAATCCTTAGCACAGAGGCATCGTGTTCCCATTAGAGAGTAGAGTTCCTGTCTTGGCACTGGCCACTGAAATGCCTGCACAAATGTATGCATGTGGCCAGGCTGTCCCTGGAGAAGGCTGTGCCCAGGACAGTCCAGAAATACGTCTGCATGTGTCCTCTTTAGGACCACCCTCTGGTCTGTTTTTAGGATAATACTCAGAGAATAGGAATAACAAGTTCTATCAGACATGTGACCACCTAGTACTTTGCTTTTTATTTTTATTATTTCAGTGCCAGTTTATATGCCTAGAACAGTGCTGGGTACAGAGTGCAGAGTGGACGGACAGGTCCTGCCTCTCAGGAGCTCACATCTATGGGGGAAGCAGGCAACCAAGCACAGCAATGCCAGAGTGAATCATAGCCTAGAAAGGGCCCCTGGGCAAGAAGAATAGAGGGACGTCCAGAGAAGGGATGTCTTCATGATTTAGCTCTGTGATGAAGAGCAGAAAACACAGTCTGGCATGTAACAAGGCATGGAGACAGAGAAAGCAGGCCACGCTGTCAGTGACCAGGAAGCCTCCGGAAAGGCTGGAATTTGTTGGCAATGCAGCTGGACAGGAGGCCTTGCTTGGCCTCTGATGCATTTACATCTCAGTGGGAGTTAGCAACGGCTTGGGTTTCAAACTGGTTCTCTTCGGGAACAGCCAGAACAGCTAAGGTCCTGGGGGAAAGCCAGCAGGCCATGGAGACGGCTCCTCTTTTGGTGTGTCCACTGCAAAAACACATCATGTGGCGCTTGCATTTAGCCTAGGGTCCAGCTGACTGTGGGTCAACAGCCTCTCCAAAGGACAGCTCTGCCTGTAGGACAAAATGCCCTGTAGGGTCGTACCTCTTCTGGCCCCTGACACCAGCCTCCAAGAGGGTTCTCTCATCTACAGATTCTGTTTCATGAGGCTCCATAGAAAATTAGCCAAGGAACTCCCCCGGGTGCCAGGTGGCTTGAAATATCTCATTAGGAATAGTTGTGTGGGAAGAAACAATATTTTTAGCAGTGGGTAGGAAGTGTTACTGAAATATGACTTATTTGACATTATGGAGCTGAAAATCATGAGTTCAAGTCAGATGGTTCAGTAGTAGCTGTAACTGCACTGGGGACCAAGATCCAAAAGAATGGGAATTTGGATTTCAGCACAAGCACATTTCTGTGTGTGTGTGTGTGTGTGTGCATATTATTAAACAACACTGAACCTATCTCGGGACGTGGTGTCAACACACATTCTTTGGCTAGTATTGCATAGATAATACTCTGAGGATAAGTTTGTGGACTCCTGGAGGGGTCTGGGGCTTTGGGAATTGATCCAGTCTCTGACTAAAGAATTTAGCAGGTTACCGGTTGCTGCTGAGGTGGGGGCCATAAGTGGGCTGTGGTTGAGCTGCGTCTCTGGAGGAGGCAAGCAGGAAGGAGCAGGAGGGCTGCCCAATAGCAGCAGTAGGACTTGCCTGGAAGCAGACTGCAGAGCTCAGTGCTCAGGAGGTGGGGCGTACACCTGTGGGAGGGAGCAGCAGAGGCGGGCCCCCGAGGGGAGAAGGTGTCCATGGTTTAGGTGCAATATCTGCAGTGGAAAGGCCCGCCCTAGCTGTCCCTGGTTGAGCTACAGTGGCCTTCCCCTTTTGCATTCCCAGTCTGTGACCCCTGGTGTGGAGTGTGGCCTTGATGAGATGGCCCCTTGTAGTAGAGCTCTTCCTAGAGGGACTCCCTATTGTGGCTGAGTGCCAACTGCATGCCTAGCATCTGGGACAAGTTTCCTTAAAAGAGCACCTGGGCTCGCATGTCCCTGCACCCTGCCAGATATGTCAGGTGCTTATGGCTACGTGGGCTCAGGCCACTGGGCCAACCAGCCAGCTGGTCTCAGCCCTTTGACTTGAGGGGCAGCCTCTGCATTTTGGCTGGTGGGACATGGGCTGGCTGGTCATGATAGGAGTTGCAGTGAACTGCTCAGCTGTACAAGGGACTAGTCCTTCAGCTTCCTTCACACTCCGACCTAACGTTGTCACATGTCACAGGGCTTGGGGCTTGACCCTTCTAGACTAGATACTTACCTGCAGGACCTGCAAATGGCAGAGAGGCGAGGCACACTCAGGCCTGATGGCTGCTCTCCTCATGGCCCCATGACCAGCCTCCTGGGGGCTGATCCAGAAGCTGGTTTGCATCAGCGTCTGCTGGCTTCATGGGCTGTCACCAATCAGGGTCCCACAGTCATAGTTCAAAAGGGTGGTTTTGATTTCTCCCTGCCCAACATGGTTCCTAAAAGGAAGACAGCATATACTCTTCAGTGAGTAGAAGGGAAAGAACGCTATTTTAGGAGTTAGGTATCCCCATTTTTCCTTTAACTTCCAGGGTGAGTGAGGATAAGTCCTGTAATCTTCCTGGCTGTCTTGTCTATATTCTTTTTTTTTTTTGGGGGGGGGAGGTTTCTGAGGACCTGGGGCAAGGGAGGGTAGGAAGGACCTTAGGCTGACTTCCCTCCCGATCTGCTCCTAATCCTTAGCACAGAGGCATCGTGTTCCCATTAGAGAGTAGAGTTCCTGCCTTGGCACTGGCCACTGAAATGCCTGCACAAGTGTATGCATGTGGCCAGGCTGTCCCTGGAGAAGGCTGTGCCCAGGACAGCCCAGCAATACATCTGCATGTGTCCTCTTTAGGACCACCCTCTGCGTGTGTTCACCAGAAAGACAGAGAGAGACAGAGAGACAAAGCGAGAAATCACCCCCTGCCGGGGTGTGTGTGTGTGTGTATGTGTGACCACGCTGCAATCCCTTTTCCTCCATTCTCCTCTCAGGATCTTGGGCACACGTGCACATGCGCCTGGTGCGAGTTTAAGCCACAGGGTCTTGGACTTGAACCATGGTTGACTATGTGGGAGTCCAGTGACATAGCCATTATGTCAACTGCTGGTCCCATATATTCTCGATGATGTAAAAGGATGAGTTTAAATGATCCCTCAGATCCTTTCTAGTGTTGCAGCTTTTAAAATTTCTATCCCCATCATGGAATGTGTCATATTTCCTTTTTATTTTTTTTTGAAGACGACCCTGAGAGGGTCCTCAAGCTGTGACCCAGCCCCAGTGTCACCTACCTAGGATCATAGGCATGTGTGCGTGTGCACCTGGTGTGTGTGCTCAGAACCCAGGACCTTTCCCATGAGGGTCCTGTCGTGTCACCACTGCACCACTTCTAGCCTCTCCTCTGCGTGAATCTGCTCAGGCCCAGCATGCCGAGTCTCACGCTGGTGCTCGCCCTGCCTCACCTTCCATTCCATCCCCTGCTGCCAGCTCTTCCACCTCCTTTCCTGGCAGGTGAGGAAGTGAGTGGCAGAGGGAGGTCTTTTTTTGGGATGGGATGGGGCGCATCGACCACAGGTCAGGCTGGTCTCAGTTGGGGGGCAGGATGGTTGAGGGGCTGACACTTGACATCAGGCTTAGGGAGGGCAGAGCTGGGGAATTGAGGGGTGGCATCCAAAGGCCTGCCAGTGACTTGTGTACTCTGCCCAAAGCTGGAAACCGCCCAGCTGGTGGTGGTGGGGGGAGTCTCCTGGATCCAGCCCCATTTCCTGCAGACTGCCTGACCACTGCTCCCATCAGCTGAAAGGCAAGAATGCATTTGGGGGAGTATACGAGAACATAACTACGATGCGAGCTAGAGTGGGGATGCATGCTTCCTCCCAACATCAGGGCTGTTGCCAGACAGCCAAGCTGTCACTTCTGGCGAGGTGACAAGGCCCTGATACTCTGATGAGAGGCGCTTGCTCGTTACCTGGCATCCCAGTGACCACGGCCATCTGCTCGCTTTGCCCCCTCACAAGATGGCAAAGCAGATTTCATAAGACTCAAGCACTAGCGTGCCAGGGGTGAGCAAGCTGCGTCTGTTCAAAACCAGAGAGGGTGCGAGCAGCCTTCCTAGAAGGCACCACTGCTGTCTGGAAAGGTGCTGCTAGTCAGTGTCCCCAAGAAGGTACGCTGGACGCGTCCCCGAGAAGGTACTCCTAGTTGGTACGTGTGCAGGAGCCTTGTCCTGCAAGGGTGCTACTTCTCTCCGTAAAGTGCTTGATTTCGAACCCAGGACCGCACAGTCTGTTTGGTGGGTCCGGATCAGTACTGCCCTGTCCTGAGCTTTCTCAGTGAGATCTGTGCTGCTCAAGGCTGTCACCAGAGTACTCTGAACAGGCAGGGGCGGGACTCTCAGCTCTAGACTTTGAGCTGCTTGACAGTCTTTTTCATTTATTTAAAATCTTTATTTTTTACTTAGTTTTTTTGCCATAGGATGTGTGTACTCACCAAGAGAGACAGTGACAGAGAGTGAGAGGGAACATGAGAAATCAGTCCTCAGGGGGATGGCCATGTTCCAGTCTCTTCATTCTTTTCTTGGGATTTCTGGGCATGTACACACATGTGCCCAATGCGATTTTCAAACTGCTGGGTCTGGGATTCGAACCATGGTTGGTCATGTGGGAATCCAATGCCCTAACCGCTAGACCACCTGCTGGCCCCAGTCAACTGCTGTCTTTTTCCAGCTCATCTGCAAAGCATGGAAGAGATTTAACTAGATAAAACATGTATTTGTGTGTAATTTATTTATTTATTTATTTAATATTTTTGCCAGGTTAAGCTACTCATACTCAAATTGAGTCGGTTAAGGAAATGCTAGATGAGCCCTGGAATCATAGTACCATAGTGACTTAGGGCATGAGGAATTTATTTCTTAAAGCACCATGGGGTGGGGGCATGGGGCGCTATCCCATCTGGTCACCCAGGAGTGGAGGCCTTCAGAGACTTGCCTTCCCTAGATGTAGCTTCAAGGTGACAGGGCAGCAGGGTCAGCCTGCAGAAAGGAGAGAAGGTAAGATCTTGCAGCAGGTCTTTAGGGACCCGGCCTGCAAGTGCATCACTTTTGTACACACATCCCTGGACAAAGGAGGCTGAGAAATTCAGTCAAACTTTCTATAATTGAGGGAAAAGGAAAAATGGACAAACCAAATGCTGCTATAGAAAATGTAGGAGGTTCATTTCTAGAAAATAATTTCTTGTCTTTGTTCATACATGTCTGTCTATTCATCTGTTATATATTTTTTTTTTGGTTTGTTTTTTAAAGAGATTTTTGCCAGAGGGCATGTGCACTTGCCATAGAGAGACAGGGAGACAGAAGGTGAGAAATCACGCCCCCCTGCCCCCCCCCCCCCCCCCGGGGGCGCACACCACACCCACACCC
>NW_006159519.1:2789962-2798729 GCF_000334495.1 Tupaia belangeri chinensis
CACCTCCTTGCCTGGCAGGTGAGGAAGTGAGTGGCAGAGGGAGGTCTTTTTTTGGGATGGGATGGGGCGCATCGACCACAGGTCAGGCTGGTCTCAGTTGGGGGGCAGGATGGTTGAGGGGCTGACACTTGACATCAGGCTTAGGGAGGGCAGAGCTGGGGAATTGAGGGGTGGCATCCAAAGGCCTGCCAGTGACTTGTGTACTCTGCCCAAAGCTGGAAACCGCCCAGCTGGTGGTGGTGGGGGGAGTCTCCTGGATCCAGCCCCATTTCCTGCAGACTGCCTGACCACTGCTCCCATCAGCTGAAAGGCAAGAATGCATTTGGGGGAGTATACGAGAACATAACTACGATGCGAGCTAGAGTGGGGATGCATGCTTCCTCCCAACATCAGGGCTGTTGCCAGACAGCCAAGCTGTCACTTCTGGCGAGGTGACAAGGCCCTGATACTCTGATGAGAGGCGCTTGCTCGTTACCTGGCATCCCAGTGACCACGGCCATCTGCTCGCTTTGCCCCCTCACAAGATGGCAAAGCAGATTTCATAAGACTCAAGCACTAGCGTGCCAGGGGTGAGCAAGCTGCGTCTGTTCAAAACCAGAGAGGGTGCGAGCAGCCTTCCTAGAAGGCACCACTGCTGTCTGGAAAGGTGCTGCTAGTCAGTGTCCCCAAGAAGGTACGCTGGACGCGTCCCCGAGAAGGTACTCCTAGTTGGTACGTGTGCAGGAGCCTTGTCCTGCAAGGGTGCTACTTCTCTCCGTAAAGTGCTTGATTTCGAACCCAGGACCGCACAGTCTGTTTGGTGGGTCCGGATCAGTACTGCCCTGTCCTGAGCTTTCTCAGTGAGATCTGTGCTGCTCAAGGCTGTCACCAGAGTACTCTGAACAGGCAGGGGCGGGACTCTCAGCTCTAGACTTTGAGCTGCTTGACAGTCTTTTTCATTTATTTAAAATCTTTATTTTTTACTTAGTTTTTTTGCCATAGGATGTGTGTACTCACCAAGAGAGACAGTGACAGAGAGTGAGAGGGAACATGAGAAATCAGTCCTCAGGGGGATGGCCATGTTCCAGTCTCTTCATTCTTTTCTTGGGATTTCTGGGCATGTACACACATGTGCCCAATGCGATTTTCAAACTGCTGGGTCTGGGATTCGAACCATGGTTGGTCATGTGGGAATCCAATGCCCTAACCGCTAGACCACCTGCTGGCCCCAGTCAACTGCTGTCTTTTTCCAGCTCATCTGCAAAGCATGGAAGAGATTTAACTAGATAAAACATGTATTTGTGTGTAATTTATTTATTTATTTATTTAATATTTTTGCCAGGTTAAGCTACTCATACTCAAATTGAGTCGGTTAAGGAAATGCTAGATGAGCCCTGGAATCATAGTACCATAGTGACTTAGGGCATGAGGAATTTATTTCTTAAAGCACCATGGGGTGGGGGCATGGGGCGCTATCCCATCTGGTCACCCAGGAGTGGAGGCCTTCAGAGACTTGCCTTCCCTAGATGTAGCTTCAAGGTGACAGGGCAGCAGGGTCAGCCTGCAGAAAGGAGAGAAGGTAAGATCTTGCAGCAGGTCTTTAGGGACCCGGCCTGCAAGTGCATCACTTTTGTACACACATCCCTGGACAAAGGAGGCTGAGAAATTCAGTCAAACTTTCTATAATTGAGGGAAAAGGAAAAATGGACAAACCAAATGCTGCTATAGAAAATGTAGGAGGTTCATTTCTAGAAAATAATTTCTTGTCTTTGTTCATACATGTCTGTCTATTCATCTGTTATATATTTTTTTTTGGTTTGTTTTTTAAAGAGATTTTTGCCAGAGGGCATGTGCACTTGCCATAGAGAGACAGGGAGACAGAAGGTGAGAAATCACACCCCCCTGCCCCCCCCCCCGCCCCCCCCCCCCCCGGGCGGGGAATCACCATGCCACAATCCCTTCTCTTCCATTCTCCTCTTAGGGTTTTGGGCATGCATGCACACATGCCTGGCATGAGTTTTAAGCTGCCGGGTCCGTGACTTGAACTTCAGTCATTTACATGGGAGTCCAGTGATGTGACCATTATGTCATCTGTTGGTCTCTGTTACCTATCTTTTAAAAAGCGTTCAGTGAGGGGGCCAGCAGGTGGTATGGCAATTAAGGCATTGGACTCCCACATGGATGACTGTGGTTCCCATCCTGGACCTGGCGGCTTGAGAATCACTTAGAGTGTGTGTGTGTGCATGGCCAAAGTTCCAAGACAAAGAGGAAGGAGAAGGGATTGTGGCATGGCCATCCTTCCTCGGGGGTGATTTCTCACTTTCTCTCTGTCTGTCTCTCTCTGGTGAGTGTGTATACTGTATGGCAAACCCTCCCCCAAGATGTTTAATGAAAATTTTTTTTTTAACATACCAGAAGGCGTGTGTGCTTATCTGAGAGAGACAGAGAAGGAGAATGGGGTGTTGTCATGCTGCAATCTCTTCTTCACTTCTCCATTCTATTAGGATTTTGGGTATGCCCACAAATATGCTCAGTATCTTTCTTGAGTTGTCGGGGCTGGATATGAACCATGCAGTCACCCATGTAGGATCCATGTTCTCTTAATCATTAGGTTATGGGGCTGGACCTATCTATGCATTCACTATGTAAATAGCCATCCACTCATTGTCTACCTATCCTTCCCATCCGTCCATTATCTATCTACCATCTATCTGATGAGAAGCTCTCACTGTCATCGGTTGCCATCTTTAATACCAGAAGAGCACCCATGGAGCATCTTTGCTAGCAAAGCCAGAATCTGGCAACTTACACCTAGCCATGTGTCCCTCCCTCATCCACCAGTCTGCCTCCCACACCTGAGGTACTCATCATCCTGCATTCCATCCTCAGTTTTTGCCAAGCATTTTTAGAGTCGTATCTTATTTACACATATCCCCAAGATGCATACATTTTGACTTTAGTTGTTTTGGACTGTAGGAAAGGACTCTCCTCTCTATGACAATTGGACTTGCTGTTTTCATGCACGTATTCGAGTGCTCTGACTCATTGTTGTTCTGGTGTGTTGCTGTGCTTCATTCGTGTTGTGACTACACCTCCGTTTACCATCCACTCTCCTGTAGATGTGCGTCAGGCTGATTACAGGTTTGCAGACTGAACAATGCTCCTGTCGTCACCTTTTACATGCCTTGTGTCGTGTCGTGTATGAGCGAGAGTTTTTCTGGCTGGCAAACTGGGAGGGCTGTTGCTAGATTTTTCAGCTTGGGATACGAAATGGCTTAATGTTCAGCTGATCTTCTGTCAAAGGTGTATGAAAGGTCCTGTTTCCATACTTTCTCCACACTCATTCTATTTTAATTTGCACGAATGCCCCCTTATTTATTAATAAGTAGAATATGCATATAATAACCTTATTTGCTTAACTTCCCATGGCAGCTAAATTCCCTGAGCTGTCATTACTCTCATTACTACTAGCTGCATCTCAAAGCGGGAGGTGTCACAAAATCATAAACCAACCTCGGGTCTGAGAGGAGATTCTAGTCGAAGGGGGAGACTTCCTGCAGGCCGCCATTAGTGCACAGGTAGCAGATGGCTTCCCCTATCGACGAGGCATTTTAGGTTATGTGGCTGGACCTGTCTATCCATTCATTACCTAAGTATTCATCCACTCATTGGTATCTTCCCATCTTGCTTGCCCTGGATCCTTTTATCTGGACTCTACAATTTTGCTGATTTTAGGAAGGTTAGAAAACAAGTCAGGACCCAGTTGGGTTCCTTGGAGAAGTCGAGCCAAGTTAGTATGCAGTGGTGAAGAAAGGCGCTAAAGATGTCTGCTGGATGATTGACAGCACACGCAGCAGCCCGGGAGGGTGGATTCAAATAAAAGTGATCGTTTTCCCTGCAGCATCTCGATCTGTCTTGTCTGTGCCTTCCTCTGCCGCTGGATACAGGTGCAGAACTATGTGCAACCCCGAGCCCTGTGTGTGATAGCCGCATTTACATCTGCCCTCAATCTGTCTGGTCTGGTTCAGTAGGGGCAGTCTTGTGAAGATAAATCTTGTAAACAAGTTACAGTAATGGAATAGTTATTTATAAATGGCATTTCTGAAGGCTCCTACCCATTAGAAAGCTGGGTCTCGTCTCCTGGCTTGTTCAGAAACCCACCTGTAATGAGCACACACCTGCCCTCTGCAGGTAGCTGGTGCACGATAAAGGGAGAGGTCCACACTGACTTTCCTCCTCTCCCTGGGGCAGGATGGGAGCCTATTTAACACGTGAGTGGCTTTTCCAGCTGGGTGCACAGCCCTTTAGCTTGATGGAAGGAGCAACAGGAAACATAAGGAGCATGTGCCACTCCCCCCTGCTTTCTCCTCTCCTGCCTTCTCTGCAGGCTAGTGATCTTGCTGGTCCCTCTCTGCCTCTGGCCATCGCCCTGTGATGTGGGCTCTGTCCTTGCTCTGCCTTGAAGTGGGAAACGGATCGAAAATCCATGCCCCCCCCCAGCCCTTCCCCCTAACACACACACTGAAAATGCAAAATGAGAAAGCAAGGGCTTTGAAGCCCCATGACTGGCGAAGGTGCTAGAGTTTATCCATCAGCGTCCTAAAGAAGAAACAGCAGGGCTTTCCTGGACAACAGCGCCTAGACCTGTCTGCTGCAGGCTGCAGACTTGCTGCTTGTTCCACCAGGCATTTTGGGCTCTCCCAAAGCAGCTGCTGAGAGGGCACTTTGGAGACCCAAAAGGAATAACGTTCATCTTTGGAATCCCTGCCAGCCCTGCCTGTCTCTGGGGCTCACATCCCCAGTCTCATGGCGAGGTGGAGGCAAAGGGTTAGCACTGACATTTCCATGAGGATGGGGGGCAAGGAGACTTTCTCTTGGGTCACCGGAAAAGTCATGCCGCATTTTTGCATAGAAAAACAGAAAAAATATGTCATGATATTCCCAGTGACCCAATAGAATGAGTGACCAAGGCAGAGCCATTGCTTTCTAGCTGGTGTGAGTACTGTGTTATTTCTGTGCGGCAGGACACAGGAGGCTGCCTATGTTTGGGTAGAATGGCGTGTGCTGGATCTTAGTGTGGGAACCTCCTACATGAGATCAGATCCTTGTAGGTTTGTTCATTGCTACAAAACAAGTGCTTAGAGCAGCACCAGGTGCATAGTAAATGCTCAGTAAGAGGCAGTTTAATGAGTAATGGGCTGTCTGATGTCCTAGATTTAGGCAGATCAGAGAACCTGAGAGACTTACATAGAATTGCACAGAAAGTGTACAGTCTTGGGCAAGGCAGGCTAATGCCTGCACCTCTCATGCCTCCTGGAGTCTGTAATTCAGTCTCATCCATTCAGCCAAAAGATAAAAGACCAGTGAGGAGAGCAGCAGCAAGGCACCCCGCACATGTGCATGGCTACAGAGCTGGGCTCAGAGAGCTGTCTTGCAAGCGGGGTGCGTGTTTGCACTCTCCTGACAGAGGTCATCGAGCTGGTCTGTGCACACGTGAATGAGACTGGCAGACATGGGCCCACGGCCGAGGGCATGGCGTGTGTGCCCAGCAGTGGCAGCTGCCTCTGAGTCAGGAATCACAGAGCCTGGCATTAGAGGTGAAGAGAATGGCACCATTAAAAGGCAATTATTCAAGTGGTGTGAGTCAGCGGTGCAGCTCCTGGCAATGCCAAGCAAGGGAAGGATGGTGTGGGGAGTTCTTGCTCGCTCTCCCTCTCTTTAAGCAAAGCTCAAGCTGGAGAGCAGAGCTGGCACCTGCATCTGGATGACGTATGATGAGGGGCCTGAACTGCCAGATTCCTCTATCTGAGCAACACCGGGGTTGGGGAAGGCATATCGGAAGAAAGGCTTCCATCCTGAGACGCGGCATCAAGGAAACTCTTGAATCGGTTCGTGTACTTGACCTCTCCCCGTTCTCAGCCAGTGCAGGACTGGTTCTCCCAGCTTGGTTGGCTTCTGGGCCTGTGCTAAGTTACAGGAGCAGGGGCTGGAGTCTGCAGCCTCAGACTGCACCGTCTGCGCTGGTCTCCTCCACGGCAGCTTGCTGTCCTTTTCTTTGTCCTGATCTTATTATGCCTGTCTTGATCTCATAGAAGACCAAAACTCTTTCATGTCTGGGGTACTTTACGTTTTTTCTTTTCTTTTTTAACCCTCTAAGGCTGCTTGGTCTGCTGCCACAGCAACCAGCCCTGCCGTACATCCCTTTGCTTGGAGGGAGCTGAGAAGGGAACAAGACAGACCCTCCTGCCAGCTCATCATCTGAGGCTCTTGGATGTGAGTGGGGACATGGCAGCACTGCAGAGACGTGTGTGAAACCACTGCTTGTCTCCCAAATCGTCCTCCTCTTGCTGTGAGTTAGGGAGGCTAGAAGGAAGCAGGTTTAGTTGCTCTACAAGGGCACCGGCCAGGGCCTGAAAGGGAAAGGGGGCAAAAGTCAAGCCCAGCCTTGAAAGCACCAGAGGTGGGTGGGGTGAAAAGTTCAGGGAGTGAAAACCAAATGGGGTAACAAAGGAGTCAACCCAGTAGTATTTGTTCTGTGCTGGAAAGGTGCCAACCCCAGTTCCTTGTGTCTCCCCTTTCTGGGCAGATTTAACCCCCTTCGGTGTTTTTTTCTTTAGAGATTTTTGCAATAAGAAGCATAGGCTTGCCAAGGAGACAGACCCAGCTGCTGGGTCTGGGACTTGAACTGAACAGTTCACCTTGTAGGATTCAGCACCTAAACCTCTATTCCACTTCCTGAGCCTTCCCCTTTAGTGTTAATGAAACAAAGCAGAAACACATTTGGTTGCTTTTTAGAGATTTGTAATTTTTATTTATTTTTTAATTAAAAAAATCTTTCAGGGGTTTTTGCCTTAGGGTACATACGCTTGCTAGAGAGACAGACACAGTGAGAGGAGAGTGAGAAATCCCTGCTCAGGGGAATGGCCACACCACCATTCCTTTCCCTTCATTCTTTTCCTGATCTTTTGGGCATGCATGCACACACACATGCAATGATTTTCCAGTCACTGGGTCTGGGACTTGAACTATGATTGGTCATGTGGGAGTGCAGTGATGTAACTGCTATGCCATCTGCTGGTCCCGAGATATGTCATTTTTAAACACGACTTAATTTAAACAGGAACAAATGCCCTGTGTCTGTCTCACGTCTATAACCAGGATATGATTCGTTTTATTGGGTCACTGGAAAAGTCATGACATATTTTTCTGTTTCTATTTGAAACTGCATCATGACTTTTCTGATGACCCAATAGTTGTTGTTTTATGTGTGTGTGTGTGTGTGTGTGCACGCGTATAATTTTAATTTTTCCAGAGGGTATGTGTGTTACACTGGAGAGAGGTAGACAGGGGGAGAGGGAAGGACGAAAGCACCCCCAATGGGGAATGGTAAGGATGCAATCCCTTCTCCATCTCTCCCTCCTTTTGGGATTTTGGTATGCATGCACATGTGCCCAGTGTGTTTTACAAGCCTCCAGGTCTAGGACTTACACCACTTAGTTGGCCGTGTGAGATCCAGCTGCCTCAACCATCAGGCAACAGAGGCTCTTTGGTGGCATTTTTAGTCTACCTTTCTGTCTGCCAGACTTGCAGGAGATACACGCCCAGTCTGTGTTGAGTACCAGTGTGACAAGGATAGCCAGGCTGGTTTTGTGGTTGTGAGGGCAGATAAATGGCAGGCGGTGGAGGGTCCCAGACTGCAGGGAGGGGACCAACTGCACCAGGCAGAGGGCACAGAGATTTCTTAGGGTATCAGGCTCTGGTGGAGGGCAGCAGAGGTGTCGAATCCGAGCATGTCCCAGGCGGCAGGGAAGCAGTCTTTGTGGATGTGTGGCCTAGGAGGGGAGACTGTCCAGGGAGATGGTTGTGCGTCCAAGCTTAGCTCAAGCAAGCCCAGTATGAGCCTGGGCTTGAGGTCAGAACTGGCTTCACAGTCCTGCTGGACCTGAGATCAGAACTGGCTCCATGGCTCCACTGGGCTGAGGTCAGAACTGACTCCACTGGGCCCGAGGTCAGAACCGGCTCCACCGGACCTGGCATATTCACTTTATAGAGGATGATTCCCCATGGCTTTCACTTTGAGTGTTTTCTGTGGCCGTCCCTAGACTGAGGCAAAGGGAACAGTGAAGGCAGCCAGGTGCTGATGGGAACAGCCTGATAGGGATTAGACCTAAAAGTGCCAGGGTCAGCCCCATCAGGAAAAACTAGCCACCACTCAGGACTTGGTGGCCCTTGGGCAAGTTCCTCAACCCCTGAGCCTTTGTTCTCTTACCTAGAAAAGGAGGCCATGACGCTGCACATTGAGTTTGAAGGGTTGAGTCAGGTGATGCTTGTGAAGCCCTCAGTACATGCTGGCTCTAGGGACACGCTTAAGTAGTCTTCACTCTCTCTGGGGCAGACACTGTCAGGAGAGGTCACGGGTGGTGAGGACCATCTGCAGAGCCAGGATTCCAGATCTTGTACAAGAGGAGCTCTTTGGTTGAGATCGCTAGGAGTCTGAAACCCCATCTCAAAGGGGCTTGTGAGGGGTGGGAGTGTGCACAGCAGGCTGTTAGATCTGCGAGATGAGCTTCACGGCGAAGACACCAACCTGTGACAGCAGATACCACCCAGTGCAACACTGAAGCTAGGGCTTCTCTCTCTGGAGACTGGGGCGGAGGACGATGCCAGCTGGAGGGTGTGGCTGCTGTGGCCACCTTGGATCTGCCACACGAGAGGATGAGTATTAGGACAGGGGCATGCCAGAGATGTCCTCAGTGAGCAAGTCACAGAGGGAAGCACAGTGGGTCAT
>NW_006159519.1:2798750-2812288 GCF_000334495.1 Tupaia belangeri chinensis
TTTCCCACTGTACCCTTGATGGCAAAATGAAATTTAGGCATTTATGAAGGATGGGGTCTTCATAGTCATGAGTCCTGAGCATCAGCTGGCAGGAGGATGGCCAGCTGCATTTTAGCAGAAAGAAGCCTTTGTGTGTGTGTGTGTGTGTGTGTGTGTGTGTGGTATGATTAATACAAAAGGGAAGGGCTGTGGTAACAACACAAGTTATGGTTTCAGGACACTGATTATATATCTTCCCCCTTAGCGTTTAATGTGGTTCTATATATTTCTCCTTCAATATTTACAGCATTAATTTGAAGATATGAATAATGGTGGCACAGAATCAATCACATTAATAATAATGGTGGTAATATCCATTGTCTGAGTGTCTGCCTTATGCCACAGTCTGTTAGATGCCTCATCTACAGCCTTTCCTGTCCTCAGGACAACCCAGTGAGAATGAGGAAACTCAGCATGATTTGAGACTTACTGAACCAACTAGTTGGTGAGCAACCAAACCCAGATTGGAACCAATATCTTTTTCCTCTGAAGAGTCCTGCAGAGGTTTTGAGATCTTTGAGTCAGAAGTCATTTTAGCACCATCAGAAATGGAAGAAATGAAGAATATTCTTTTTTTTTTTTTGAGAGAGATTTTTCTCTGTCTCTCATTGGAGAGACAGAGAGAAAGTGAGAAATCACCTCCTGGGGGGATGACCATGTCACCACCTGTTCTCCTCCATTCTCCTCTTGGAATTTTGGGCACACAGGCACACATGCCAACCATGAGTTTGAAGCCGCTGGGTCCTGGTTTTGAACTGTGGTCGGCCATGTGGTAGTCCAGTGATGTAACCATGTGGCATCTGCTTTCCATGAAGCCCTAACTTCCTCTGGAGTCTCAGTCTGTGTTTCTGCAAATCTGCTCTTGAGAAATGTAAAGGGAAGCTTCATATCTTCATCTGAGATTCCTGAAAAATGCCATTCCCTGCATCCTGAGAGACATTTTGGGACCTGGCTGGTCTCACCCAGTAGTTCTTCCATTTAGGTCTTGAGTATCTTTTTGTCCAGTTTTAGGCCTCATTTATGTTGTGTTATCCCAAATTAGCCTACTAGTGCCTCTCTTGCATGCCTTTCTTTGCCTACTGATAGTAATATTTCCCTCTACGCTAGGGAAAAGAAGTAGCTTCTGTGTTGGAATGCCCTTCCTTTCATTCTAATCCTACCCGTTCTCAAATTTTCAGCTCTGTTAGAACCTCTGTGAAGAGTTCTTTGGTAATCCATCTTGTCTTCTCCAATCCTGTAGCACTTTTCACCAACCACTTTCACACTTGTTACTTGTGCCTCTGATACCGGTGTGTCTGTGTATCTACTCACCTAATAGCCCCTAAAAATTTGGAAGATGTGTCAGCAATTTGCATGGTGGTTAAGGTGCTGGACTCTCACATGGCCAACAGTGGTTTGAGTCTCAGACCTGGTTGCTTGGAATTCATACCAAGTGCATGTGCATGCATACCCAGAATCCCAGAATGAAAATGGATGAGAAGGGATTGTGATGCAACTGTCCCCCATGGAGGGTGATTTCTCACTTTCCCTCTCACTGTCTCTCTCTTTGAGTGCATGTGCCCTATGGTAAAAACATAAACAAAAAATTTGGAAGACAGAGGTTGTGTCTTCTGTTACCCCTGGGTCTCACACATAGTAGATTTTCGATAACTATTTCAGAATAAATATGAGGAGTCTTCAAAAAGTTTATTGAATATACATATTGTGAAAAACCTATGTATAGGTTTCCATTTTTTTGCATCAAAATAAACTCATACTTTAATTCTCTTTGTCCTTGAACTTCTTGAAATCCCCTGTGCTTGTCCTCACATTTCCTTTATTATTATACCAACAGCATCGCTGAGGCTCAGCTGTCACTTCTGCACGTGTAGCTAGGTCTCCTGGAGGGTAGACACCAGGGACAACAAATGAGCGTGTGCTGCCATCCTGCCTTCACCCTGCCCCAGGCCTCTTTATTAAATTGTGGGTCTCACCATCCTCTGTGAATACTAAAGAATGACAGGTAATGGTTGCTCTGCAACGTGCCTTTGGATTGCACATGGTTCAGGAGCACAGAGGAAGTTCTCTTTCAGATTATTTTCAGTTCCCTTATTCCTCTCACCTCATCTTCCTCCTCAGTAGGCCTCATGGCATACACAGTTAGCGTGTGCCAGGGTGAAGGCCACCCCACGTGGCTCCGAGGTACAGTACGGCCCCATCAGGACTGGCAAGTGAGCAATGGCCCTGTGTCTACTCCAGCTGCTGATAGAGGGAGCCACCATGGACAGGGCTCGCCGGGCTTTCCTTCCCTTTGTTAACAGCTCTCCTGTGTTCCCGAAAGCCAGTGTGACTGAGAATCCTAAACAAACCAGAGTGGGAGAGAGTGGTAGCCCTCCCTTTTGGGAATCCCATCCTTTGAACCATAAATCGGACCGTCTCGTTGTCTAAAGTGACCTACACTGAGAGAGTTCTTTTTTCTTGAAGAAAAGGGCTCAGGCACGAACAGGGCTGACATTTGTCCAGTAATTACCTCCTACTGCAATTTACCTTATTCAGGTATTTTACTTGGGTCTCGTGGATTTCAGAGGGGTCTTTGTTGCCCCTCCTTTTATTGCAAATGGGCTTGTTCAAATCAGTATGCTTATATAAAACAGTGGGGAAAGCTGTGTGTTTATTTTTTTATTTTTAATTTTTTTTTTAGTGTACACATTTTACATTCTGCCTTTAAAGCTATTTTTGCTGCACAGCTGCCTCACTGAGACGCAGACTCCTACAGGCCCTGCTCGGCCCGCCACGTACCTTTAATATCCTTTCTCAGCCTTTGATTTCTGCAGTTGGTTGTGTAATGAGGGGGGAGTGTGCAGTGAGTTCGGAGATTCCTATTAACCAGGTCACCCATGAGTCTATTTTTGTATACTTCTATATTCACAATAGCAGGGAACATGATAATATTTAAACGCAATCACTTATAGGAGCTTGGTTTAAAAAATACAGCTTAGTCAATTTTCTTTTCCCATTTGACATTTCAAAATGTTGTACTACATTTCCCCATCATCGAAATACCTATTCTCCATTTACATTCTGGGGTGTGACTAGAGGCTGTTACAAATGGCCATAAATATTTCGGAGTGTCCTTTGGATTTGTGGCCCTCTGCCCTAGTTAGGCCATCTCAGGAGCGCCCCACTCTATTGTTGACGCTGTTTTTGAAGTTGTTCATAATGAAATAGACACAGGCTAAGATGGCAAGGCAGAGCAGGGCTTAGGAACAGACAGGAGAAAGCTATCTGCAAATATTTGGGAGAGGAGAGCTCATGAAAAAAGGAGAATAGGGCCAGTCATGGCATGGTGGTTAAGGCAGCTGTGTCCCACATGGCTGACTGCATGGTTTGAGTCCTGTACCCAGTGACTTGAAAAACACATCAGGCATCTGTGGGTGTATGCCCAAAATCCCAAGAGGAGAATGGAGGAGGGATTGTAGTGTGGCTATCCCCCCTAGGGGGAGGATGCTTTCCCCTATCCCTTCATTCTTACTCTCTCTGTGGCAAGTGCATGTGCCTTATAGCAAGTTAAAAAAATACAATTGTTTGGTGCTGTTCTTAAAGACAGAACTAATGAACAAAAGCTATTGGGTCATCAGAAAAGTCTTGATGCATTTTTGCACAGAAAAAACGTAGAAAAAATATATCATGACTTCACTGGCCCAATACATCGGGACAGTTTTTGACTCACCCTAAGGAAAACCTAACAGTGAGAGCTTGGGCCTCTTCGGAACAGGTGGCTGCCTTGTGAGGGGGGTAGAAACTCGACTCAGGGCCAGCCAGGAATCTGCCAGGAGTGGCCCTTCCAGAAATGACAGGCCCAGATCAGCTGTGAGACTCGGTGACCTTTAATGTCTGGCATAACGGATGGTTGCTCAGGGTACTGAAAAAGCAGAGGGGCTGTTGTCTCCTAGGAACAGAAACTGCAAATCCTTTTGAATAACTGAACACAAAAGCCTTGAATGGGTGACACTACAGCCAAAGCCAAGGACAGAAAGTACATTTGGAGTTGTTGAGGCAGGTGGCCTTTATTTCAGGCTGATCATTTACTTATGGGAACTAGCTGTCTAGACGGTTTCAGAAATCACTTCACATGGGCCACAAGCCTTCATTTTGTTGTGCTGTTCAAGACTTGGCCAGCGTTTTTGCATCATCAGGATGCCATTAAAAACATGGAAATGGAGGTGCTCTCTCACATTCCCTTCCTTTCACTCTCCCTCTTTCAAAGGCAGACAGTTCTGTCATTACAGAGCATCTTTTCATACACTTTGGGCTTGATTGCAGTTGTCTGAGGAGGCATGGCAAATGTGATTTTCTCAATTTTCATAGGGGGAGTCTGAGATATAGAGGGTTGAGTGACATCCAGCATGACTTGGTAGCATTAGGCCTGGGATGGATCTGGCATGTGGAAGTGGGAATTGTGCAAGTGAGGTGGTGTTTCTGGCCATGCCAATCATGGCACTGTAACTTTGCATGATCGTTTAGATAAGATGAGGGTGTTGAAATGGGTTGAGCTGCAACATGCCCACCACGTGCCTGTTGTCGGAGGGTCTCTTGTTCCTCCATCCAGCAAGCTTGCTTTCTGCCTTGCAGGTGGGAGGTGAGAGGAAGTGGAGAGTGTGGGCTGGGTGTATTGCGCTCGGATGCACCAGCGTGTGTTTTCCGGATGGATACCTGACACTTCATCGACTGTGAGACACGATTCTAAGAGATCATTTTCACAGGCTTAAACCCTTAGCTGCATTTTGATTGAAGGCTGGGAATCTGAGGATCTGCTTTTTTACCTTTGTGGGTTCCATTGTGGTGTAGAGGGTTGGAAGTGGATCTTAGGAACTTCAGCAACTTAGAGGTAGAAGAGCCAGCATGGATGAAGAGGGCTCCTCATGTTACCAAGTATGAGGAAAGTTACAGTTAAGCCTAATTTTAGTTTCAAACTTTTTAAGTGTAACTATTGAACTTAATACTATGGTTTCACTTATAAGGCATTTAACAAAGTTAACTTGTTCCTTATGTACAAAAGTAATATATGATCATTGTAGAAATTTTAATAAATAAAGAAAATTATGAAAGTTATTTCCTATAATCTTCCAAAGACAATTGCTATTAAAATTTTGTTAAAACTTTCTGGCATATTTCATACACACACACACTCACACACATATATATGTGTGTATATAAATTTGTGTGTGTGTATATATATGTATATAATGTGTGTATACATGTTTATGTATTTGTATATATACACACATGCATACATATATATACACACACACAAATTTAGTGTAATATGGTACCTACTTATTTGTAAACCTCTTGTTATTAGTTGTACACTTTTTCCTATTTCATCAAATATTCTCTTAAGAAATATTTGATTTGAATTTAGATTTGTGAGCCACACACTATTCTAGCATATGGATGTATCAAAATTCATTTAACCTATCTGCCATCGTCAGCAGTATTGGGTGCTTACGATATTTTGTCCATACATATCATATATAAAAATATCTTTCAACTAAATCTTTGACAAAGCTTGAGATATAAATATGATTTGTTCAAACAGAAGAACAAAAGCTGGATGCCTGTGTTTTTGGGTGCCAACAACCTATAGGGGATTTATGAGAAAACGATGAGCCGTAGACTGTGGTTAATCGATACGGTAACGTGAGGGTTTGGGCAGGCTTGCCCCGCCGTTACCACCCTCAGCCCTGTTACTGGGCTGCGGGCTTTTCACATGGTTGATGTCCTGCACCAGCGTCAGAGCAGTGGCCTCATTTTTCTTTTCTTTCCTGTTGATTCTCCTTTAGCCTGATGAAGTCCTCCGATATCGATCAGGATTTATTTACAGACAGTTACTGCAAGGTGTGCAGTGCTCAACTGATATCTGAATCTCAGCGCGTGGCCCATTACGAGGTAAGGACAGCTTTCCTGTGTTTTCAGGTGGCAGAAAGGACAGTGTGGGTCGTAACTGTAGGGCCCTAGGACACGCCCTTCTGGACTTGCAGCAGATTTCAAAGACTACAGGGCGTGAGGCTGCATAATCTGAGGTGACTCAGAGTGCATGCACATGGCGGGTGGGGAGTGAGGGCCAGGGCAGCCACTCACAGACTCACTCTTTTGAAATTTGCACTTCAATTCCTGGAGACTTGAGGGGCGCTCTCTACTTGTTATATCTGTAATGGTGTCCTCAGAGTTCCCTTTAGGGCTCAGGGCCAGGTGCATTAGAGCCAGCCCCTCTTTATGTTAATCATCCTGCAGGGAGATGCTTCACTCCAGGGCTGCTTGCAATGGGACCAAAGCGGGGCATGGGGTTCATGTCACCCCCTCAGATTCTTCCCCAGACGCCGATGTCCTGAGAATGCTTATCCTGGTAGAGACTCCTCTGCAGAGTCATCACAAAGTCTGAAAGGACAAATGCTCTTGACATAATTCAGTGGCTTTAGTTATTTAGGATGGATGAATGAATGGCTTTCTGGTTTTCTGCTGGTTATTTTGAAGTTGCTCCTTCCTCCCTCTCCCCCTCCTGCCCCTTTCTTTCTCCCATGAGTAAGAGAAGGGCAGAGAAACAGCATCCCAAAATGGTATTGATGTAATGGTCTACCCCGAGCCTCAGCCAACCCCGGATAAGGGGCCCAGCATGGTCCAGGAGGTCTCTGGATATGAACCTGAAACCCTCCCATATGGGTCAGCTTCCCAGAGTGTAGTGTTATCACTGTGCCACCGCCCAGCCCCCGGTCCTCTGTTGGGAACAGAGGATGAGAGAAGAGAGGTTGGCCAGTGTCCAAGGAGGGATGAGATGCCAGGATGCGGTAACGGGAAACGGGGTCCCAGGATGCCGCGGGCTGCCAGGCATGTTCTCTTCTCTGGAGGACATCTGCCATTGGGGACAGGAGTCTTCGAGAGTAATAACCTGTAAGCAATTTCAGATTGGAGAGCTTAGCCAGCAATTTTCCTTTTGTCTGACAAGTCTGACAAATGCCAGTTGTCACTGTCACTCACCAGACTCCTCTGGGTAACAGAGTCTTCTATGCACGACGAAAATAATAACAACACAGACACATGGACACCCAGAAAGGCAATAAACTGACCCTCCAAACTCCTTAAGGCTTTGTAGTGACCCAATGAGATCTATTAAAAAACATATTAAGGATACTGGGGAATGCTTTGGAAGCTGGAAAGGGTGCCAAACATGCAAAGTTATATAGGTAATTGTTATTAATAATAACTCCTTCAAGATAGTGTATGTGTGTTTGTTTTTAATTGCCCATGGGCATGCGTGCTTGCCAGAGAGAGAGGAGGGGGGAAAGCCCCATTCAGTGGGGCGGGGCCATGCCACAATCCCTTCTCCTGTTTCTCTATTTATGGTGTGTGCACACACATGTGCCCAGCATGTTTTGCAGGCTGCCAGGGCTGAAACTGAAACTGCAGCCAGAATCTGAATTGTGGTTGACCATCTGATATCAGGCTCTCTTAACCACTATGCTGTAGGGTTTAAAACAATGTTTGTTTTGAGAGAGATTTTTGCTCTAGCGTGTATACACTCGCCAGAGGGACAGACAGAGACAGAGAGACAGAAAGTAAGAAATCAGCCCCCCCCCGCTTCGGGGAATGGCCGCGTTCTCCTCTCAGGATTTTGGGGATGCATGCACATGTACCCAGCATGAGTTTCAAGCTGCTGGATCTGGGACTCAAACCACAATTGGCCATGTGGAAGTCCTGTGATGTAACGATTACACCATCTGCTGGTCCCTAAAACAGTGTTTTAATAAAGACAGATAAGACTTGCTCTCCAGAGAAAACTTAAAGTCAGCTTCTGTGAGTGGGGAGAATCAATATATTCTTTTTTCAAGAGGCAACTGAGTGTTAGAAGGAGTAAATGTGAACTTAAAAGTTACCTTGAAGTGAAAAAGTGCATCTTTTGAAATAAGAGCTTTCTAATTTCTGTGGATGATACTTTATAAACACACGTGGTTTTATTAATATGATTTCCCCAGTTAAGGAAACAGGGACATTCGTTCCTGCTCTGAATTCCATAGGCTCTTATTAGTCCCTTTTGTTCTTCCTTGGTTAAACATTCTGTGTTCACTTTTAACCATCTTACTTGGTCACTGAAGACAGGAACATTTCTTTTGATCTACCATAGTTCGTCCCAGGTAAGTTAGCCCTGCGGAGTGGGTGGTGTGCTCCAGAAGTGTATCAGTGACCCTCTGCAGCCTGTTGTTATCCGAACTAGAAAACTAATGTCAGAACATTGAAAACAGCAAACAATGCGTAAAAGAGAAAAATCTTAGCAGCTCCATTACAGGTTTCGTTATTTGATTGTAAGTTTTCCTGTTAATATACTGTATCCTTGCTGTGGCACACTCTTAATTGTTTAGAAAATGTGTTAGTATTTGTTGAATGTAGCATAGATGAGATAGAGAAAATAAAGCAATTACAATAGATCTGCAATTAACAGTGTTACACATCATCAAAACAACATTAGATGCGTCCCCATTAAATGTGCACCGGGACTGTGTTCACTCCCTGCCTCCGGGCGGAGGTGGGGCCCTTCCTTCTTGAGAAATGGCTGGTGTGATCTAGCTGCCAACGTGCTGGCATGTGCGAAGGGCACAGGGCACCTTATGCCAGTTTCTCTCATCCCGCTGCCTTTGGAGTTCCCCAGTACTGCCACATCTTCATCTCTGTGGGGTCAACTCGCATCAGATGGTCTCTAAGCCCATCTGAAAATGGATATTCTGAGTTTATCAAGCTGCTCCCTCCCCACCCGCTCTCTGCTGAAATGACATACAGAGCTGGTCTCTGTGAGATCAAGATCTCAGTCAATTCATTTAAAATGCTGCCACACTTACTCTCAACGCCCTGTTGCTGATTTATTGTTCGAGTACCATGGCAGTCTTCAGTTGAGCATGATCGTGGTCTCAGCTTCCCTGTGGGGCACATCAGGGAGAATCCCCTCTGTACCTTCTGTTCGTTCAGCCATAGTTATTTAGTTCTTGCAGCAGATTCTGAACCTATATGGGAAATGGTCTCTGCTTCCAAGAAGCTTGTGAAGGTCATTGAGAGGAAGTCACGGGTGGCTCAGTGTGGTGCAGAGCGGTGTGCGATGTGGAGTGCAGGTGCAGGGTCTGTGGCCTGCTCGCAGGAGCTGCTGGTCTCATCTGATGCAGCGCTCATTCTTTTGCACATGTGGCTTCCTGATATCTGTCATGCTGTTGACTTTTTAGATCTTGGCATATTCCAAATGGAGAAGAGTGGGCCATTACTAAGAGCTACTGTGGTCAAGAAAGACACGTTGGGGAGTGTCATGATTTACTGGGTCTCTGTGGATGGGTTAAGTTCAGGGGCTGCTGGGACGAGAAGAGTCTGGGTATCTCCCGGGGGTATTGAGGAAGCTGGGCTGGGGGGTTTGTGTTAGGGAAGGGGAGAACCATATCCTGTCTAGATAGGGGAGGGGTCAGGGTATAAAGGAAAAGGGGAGCTTGGACTCTTGTGAGACTCGAAAGCATTTGGGAGGATACTAATATAATTGAGTATTTCTAAATGACAGTCAGTGGGGGCATCAGGGTATATTTCTAGGGAAAAGACAGCATTTGCTATGACTTTTGCTGTGAGACTAGTGTTATTAGTCCTCTGAAGTACGAGAGAAAATCAAAACAGATGGGTTAATGCCTAATAGTCGTACGCCCCATTTAAGAGGCTTGAACCTTCGTATGAGAGGACAGAAAAACCTAATACATGTCTAATGGAGCAAATCGTTCCCTGCTACATTTTCAAAACCTTTTTGCATATGAAATCCTGAGGTGAAAAAAATAAAAGGAAAACATGAGGGCATTATTATTTCTCGTACTAGCTAAGCATTAATAACATGCTAATGTTTCAGTGGAAACTATAATTAGATATTGTCTCTGTGCACTGGATGAATAGCCTGAATCAACAAAACAAGCAGACACAGACACAGACGGAGAGGAAAAGCTTTCCAATGAGAGTGCCCTAAATGTTGCAGGGGTTAGAAACTGTTTCCCAGTGAGGCCACTGGGCTAGCTTGCTGTACTTTCAAGTGGCTGAAAGATAATTTCCTGCAAAAGCAGAGAAAGGGAAGATTTCTGGCATCTAGAAAGAAGAGAAGTCATAGAGGGCAGGCCACAAGAAACTAAAGCTAAAGTCCAGACAGAAGGTCTTCAAGTAGTTTGTGGAAAATGTATGTCATGGAAAACTATATAGGGATTTCAAGTTTTTTTATTTCAATTTTTCCATGAACTTTTGATGTTTCCCTCATGTGTGTCCCCCACATGTACGTCTATCAGTCATTGATCAGTTCATCAACTGATCACTCTGTGAAGACGATGAAGATAAATGAGCAGATCTAGGAGAGAGAAAGAACTCTTGCTGAGCAGGTCTCATAATGCCATCCATAAACGTGTCCTATTGCTCATCCCTTCCAGTGAACCCTGCTGACCGTGGTGCCACTGCTGCCTGTCTAATTAATTGCTTCTTGTGAAATCCGTGCCCAGGTGTCCTGGTACCTCCACATCAGGTTGTGAGCCTCCTAAGGGCAGGCAGGAGTTCGGCGTGAGTTTTTCAGTTTCCTGTAGCACCTGCTGTAGGATTGCTCATGGTGCTGCTCATTGGCTCTTGCAGGCAGGTAAACAGGCCATGGTGGAGGCAATAGTGGGTTTGTCTTAATGGAGGACCTTGGTGTCTACACCAGAGGAGGCTATGGTATACATTGGAGTCCATCCATACTCAGAAGGCTAGAGGTGATGGCTTCGTAGTTACGATAAATACAATTCCCCAAACCAGTGGAAAATTCTTCAACCATCTCCACATCCTGATGTGCTATCAGTCCTGTAGAATGAACCCTGTTAACTCACCCGGAGCGGCAGACTGGAGCATCATCCACTCTTCGGTGTAGCAGCAGGCACACTGGGCCTGTAGAGACAGATCTTTCCTGTTGATTCAGCTCTGCTGGTTACCTTCTGCTGTGATGTAGGCCTCTCCCAGCTTCTATTTAACCCAGGGGAACAGCCGAGAGGATGCTTCATGCCTCTGTAGGTCCAGTGGAGATGGGCTGTAAGTGCTGTGTGAGGACTAACAGCACGGGGAAAATTAACTTTCCTAACACGGGCCGAGTAAGTTTCTGATTTTCCAGTCCTACTAATGCTTTTACTGCCTTCTCTCAGTCTCTCAGACCTTCTCAAGTTTGCTTTTTCTTTTCTCTGTCTGAGTTAGCAAGAAGGCTGAACAACTTCTTGCCTCATGAGTTCGATCTCAGCCTATGTTTCTGTAGCCCATCAATCCCGATGGCATTCTGCTAACCTGACCTGAGTGCGGTCAGGGCTCACTGGTCCACACCTGCTGTAGGTACTGCAGGTGAGGTGCTCCTGGAGAGTGGTTGCTCACAAGGTAAAGACAATGAAATAATAATAGCAGGACTCCTGGAGGGATGCTTTATTATTATTATTATTATTATTATTATTATTATTATTTTGTGTGTGTGAAAGATTTTTGTTATAGGGTACATGAGCTCACCAGAGAGACAGAAAGCAAGTAATCACCCTGCCCCTTGGCGGGGGGATGGCCATGCCTCAATCCCTTTTCTCAGGATTTTGAGCACACATGCACACATACCCAGTGTGAGTTTCAGGCCACCAGGCCCAGGACTGGAATCACAGTTGGCCACGTGGGAGTCCAGTGCCTTAACCAACATGCCACTTGCTGGCCCCAAGAGATGCCTTCTTTGTACATTGAGAATCATTATTTCAGTCTCTTCAGACCTCTTGGAGTTGTGGCGTATTTAATTTTCCCAGGTGCTGTTGATACTATTATCAATGTCTTCACCTAAACTGAGGCAAGTCCCTCAGGTTAGAGGACGTCAACTTGTTTTCCTATTCATTGTTAACCTCTGTTTCTTTGACCATTTCATTGGAGATGCTTGAACTTCTGCAGAATTTGTGATGATTTTAATATTTTTCTTTTTATTCTAGCAGATCCAGCATGGTCATCTTACTTTTTATCAGTTATTCAGTCAAAATAGTTCCCTGGGACTCAACATGAGGTTCTAACAGAGTGAAGTAGATGACAGTGAATGAACACACTCAACTCAGGACGACTCACACAGTGGCTGAGAATGGGTGTCAGCTGGAGTGCCTAATGCTCATTGGTTAGAAGTACATAGAGTATGCTCCACGGCACGAGTTCTCATTTGCTGGGGGTGTTTGATGTCCGTCAGGGGATTTTAGGAGTTGGGCCATATTCTCCTGGTGAGAACTTCATCACCGGCTCCTGGCTCACCACCTAACACACAAAACATACATGTATGCCCTTGCCACAGCAGCCACCTCAGGTCCTTCCCGGTCACTTCATCCAACTCAGATTTTGCAACCCCCAGGAGCGGGCCTCTCCATTCAGTGTGGATGTGATTCCTCAGTGACCTGTGAGCAAAGGAGAAATGTTACCAGCCGGCCCCTCCTCTTTAGAGTGATGATCACAGCAGTGACATATCCCATTCAGAACAAGGAAGAAGGAACATAAAGAACAATCACTGGTCCATACAAATCGGCCATTCTGTAGGGGGGGGTTCTGTGAATTTTCCAGGGACTTGGAGTCCACGAATAGTATTCACTCTTCCTCATATGGAGGGACTTCCTCATTTTTCTAAGTGGCCCTGGCACTGCTCTCCAAAGTTCTTGCCTAGTCACTATCCTCCACTCCACATCTGACATGGGTCTTGGGTCCTGTCCTCTCCTTGGGGACTGCCAACATTCATAGCTCTCCTCCTTCCTGAGACTTATTAAGGCTTGTACAGACGGCGAAGCTTTTCTAATTCGGCCTGTATTTCTTCAGTAATATGATTCTCTCAATGATGTAGAAAGCTTGTGACTTATTTTCTTGAGAAACTTTTATGTTTTAGTAACGACAGGGCTCTCCTAGATGAAATTTTAGTGTCATTTATTTTATTGCTTCCTCACCTTTGTGCCTATTTCTTTTTTTCAATTTAATGATAGGTACCTTTAAAAAAATATAGTGGGAAGTCCACATCTTTAATCTTATTTTTGCCAGAGTCCTGAGTCACAGTGTTCAACTGAGAAGTCTCACTGGGTTTTCAATACTCAATGTCTTTTACAATGCCTCTTCATTTTTCAGTGGTTAATGTCTAGAAGTGATTGGCAAGTGACTTTTCCAACTCCTTTGGTCCCCCAATTTTTTTTTTATTATCTTGAATTCATTTTATTTCTGTTTGCTAATGGGTCAGTCAGATTATGAGACATTTTAAAATGAAAAACTGGACCAAATACTAGTACTGGACTCATAATAACTAGTAACAAATACATCATAGTATTCTGTTCTTCATCCTCTTCCAGTTCTCCTAGAACTGTGTCTGTCTTCTCTAACCATCCGACTCTAGAACTCTCTAGAACTGTAAGTACATTAGGCTGGTAGAACATCTTCCAAGGGTTTTTTTTTTTTTTTGGAGAGGTTTT
>NW_006159519.1:2813263-2813767 GCF_000334495.1 Tupaia belangeri chinensis
GGGTCCGGGACGCAAACCACGGTCGACTACGTGGGAGTCCAGTGACATAGCCATTATGCTAACTGCTGGTTCCCCCCCAACGTTTTGTAATCAATGCTTGTGCCAATATTTTGCTGCCGTGTAAGCTGGATCTGCGATATTGATCTGCTAAGCTGATGTTATATATTTAGGACTTTTGTTATGTGATAACCTTAATTTTTATGTTAGACAAGGCAGGCAGACTGTGGTAACAAATAATCTCAGCATTTTAGATATAAAAATTTAGGGCCAGCTGATGGCATGGCAGTAAGGGCAGCTGAATCCCACATGGTTGACTCCATGGTTCAGTATCAGGATAGCAGCCTAGAAAATATGCCAGGAGTGTGTGTGTGTGTGTGTGTGTGTGTGTGTGTGTGTATGTGCATGTATGTGCACGCGCATGTGTTTCCAAAGTCCCATAAGGAGAGATGGAGGAGAAGGGATTGCCCTGTGACCATGCCCTTTGCGAAGTGCTTTATCTTTCCC
>NW_006159519.1:2813866-2825573 GCF_000334495.1 Tupaia belangeri chinensis
TTTCCCTCTCCCCTCTCTCTGCTGACTGCATGTACCCTCCAGCGAATTAAAAAGAAAAATAAAAGAAAAATGTATTTCTTTCTTACATTACAGCAGATGGCAGGTGAGCGAAGGGAAGGTCTTGGGCCACAATGTCATTTAGGACTTGAACTGAGGAAGGCTTCACCACCTTTGCTCCCGACATTGCTCTGAGGGTCACAACCCAGCTGGTGTCTGGAGACTGATGGAAGAAGGGGCGATTGCACAGGACATTTTAGGGGCCAGACCTTAATGACCTGTTTTCTTCTTACTGTAAGAGAGGCTGGGAAATATAGTTTCTTAGGAGGAAAATGAAACCAGTGGGTGGAGTCACAGCGTGGTCTCTGTGCACTGTGTTTGTGTGTCACTGCAGGGGCCACGGCGATTAGGACCTGCGTTGGAGGGTAGAGGTGGAGAAGGAGGAGCGGGAGGGTTGTAACTCCCAGAGGGTCTTGACAATCGAGGGAACAAAACAACTGGGGCAGTGGAGTGTTCAGAGGCTGCTGGGAAGTTCATGACCATTTCCTTTGTAGTGCCCTGTAGGAGACAAACAATGCAGTCTTTCAGGGTGTGGTGGCACCTGCCTGTGGGAAAGCCTACTGGAGGCTGGAAGATTGTGGCATCAAGTTCGCCTCTCAGGGCTGGCAGCGGAGTGGTGGTTAAAGTGCTGCACTCCCACATGGCCAACCGCAACTTGAGTCCTGGACCTGGTGGCATGCTGTCTCACTTTCCCTTTCTTTTTCTGTCTCTGGTATGTATGTATGTTCATATAAATAAATAAATCTTAACAAAGATAAAGACAAGGGAGGGGCCAGCAGGTGACCCAGTGGTGGAGACACTAGACTCCCACATGGCTGTGGTTTGAGGCCTGGACCCAGTGGCTTGACAATAACTCCTGATATGTATGTGTGTGTACCCAAAATCCCGAGGGAAGACTGGAGGAGAAGGGATTGTGTTGTAGCCATTTCCCCCGGGGGGTGATTTCTTGCTTTCCCTCTTTCTGTCTCTGGCTAGTGCATGTGCCCTATGGCAAAAACCTAAAAAATATGGCCATGCCACAGTCCTTTAGCCATTCTCCTTTCGGGATTTGGGTATTCACACATACATGCCCAGCATGATTTTCAAGCCTACAGGTCCAGGACTTGAACTGCGGTCGGCCATGTGGGAGTCCAGCTCCTTAACCACCACACTAACCACTAACCCTAAAGGTAGTGTTTCTATTTATTTCTATTTCCGTCTTTAAAAACCAACCAATAAAGTAATTTCAACACATTTTATTTGAAAGCCTCCAAGCTTGTGGTTAGTGAGACTCCACCTGCCCGAGACCCACCTTCCTTTCATGCCCAGTGTCAGCGTCGGACTTCTTGGCCTGCTCTTCCTTCCTTACATAGTTATGCTTGCTTTCGCATTTGTTCCTCGTGGATATTGAAGAATGTGCCTTATTCAAATTAGTTTTTCTGATTATTGTCCAAAATCTTTTTACTTTTTCTCAATAAATAAATAAATAAGAAAAGAGAATAACATGCTATTGAATTAGGATTTTCTCTCCATTTCTCCTGACTCAGTTGATCAAGTCCAGAGGTTCTTCCTGTTGGAACTTGGAGCTCGGGTACTGAGCTGCAGGCCTGGCCTGCAGGATTCTTCTGTGACTCCCTGTGCAGGCCCAACATCCCCCAGGTCGAGCCCTGTGGGCTCTGGGGGCTGAATGGCCTGCACCTCATCTAGGTGGCAGGGTAGCATTCCACCGAGGGACTCCCTAACTGCCGCGTGGGTGACACTACTCATGGTGTCTCAGTGTATTCTTTAGATAAAGATTTGAGAGGAACTTCTCTTTGCTCTCCTTGACAAGAAGAGCCGTTCCTACTGTGAGTGGCTGGCTCAGTCTAGACACCCCACTCTGTTTCCTGCTTTACCCTTGACACCACATTCAGGGCTGCCTCTAGCAACCGGGCAGGATTCTGTGTGCACATTTGTGTGGCTTTCTCCTGGATATTGTTTTCCTCCTTTTGTTCGATTTTAAATCTGTACCTCTCAATTATTTATTTTATCCTTTTTCCTTTGATATTATATATGTGTGGTTTTTATTTATTTATTTTTTTATGCTTGGGGGCATGCGTGTGTGTGTGAGAGAGAGGAAGCCCCCCGGTTCTTCCAGTGCTCTATTCCCTCAAAGTCCTGAGCATGTGTGTGTGCCAGCTCTCAAACTAACAGGGCCAGGGCTCCAACCCTGGTCAGTCGCAGGGAGTCCAGCTTCTTCTGCATAGCAACTAACCTCTGTGCTGTGCTTGGCCCTAGGTATAGATGTATTTTGATGTTTTTTGAAATTCTTTGAGGAAAGGAGTGGAGTAAAAATATGTAAATATTTAATCCTTTTATCTTAACATTTTTTTCATTTTTGAAGTGGCAGTAAATTCCTGTGATCCAAAATTCAACAGTATGGGCACGCATGCCATGGGAACAGTCTCCCACCTGTTGCTGTTTCTTAGCTGTCTAGTTCTTCTCAGACAAAACCAGTGTAAAGAATTCTTCAAAATAGTGCAAACAGATACAACTTAATTATTCCTTTTTTTTAAAAAAAAAAACAAATGGTGGCATGCTATAATATAGTCCATTTTTCTTTTAATTGCGGCATAGATTTTTATTATGTGATTGTGTCATAATTTGTAAAGAAATATTTATCCAAGTGAATGATAACTCTTCAGGACCCTTGATACACTCTGGTAGAGAGGAGACTTTCTCCCTATGAACACTGGTGTAGTGAAGAATGTATCAGTTGCTTCTTGGATCCTGGCCTATACTGACTGGTGATTGACGGTCACAGTTTCCTTCCAGCTTCCCATCGCCAGTGTTCACTCGAACTCATACACAATCCTGATCTCTGTGAATTTTTTGGAAAAGATCTGAGCAAGGGATTCCTAAAGACTAATGGCCTAAGTAGGTGGACTAGAGTGTTGATTGCAACCACGTGTCTGCCTAAATGTCTTCTGATGCTCCAAGACCAACATGCTGTCCTGTTCTGAGATTTGAGAATTTAATTATTTTCCTTAGACTTTTTCTAAGATGGTTGCATTTTGTATAGACTATTTCTGACTTTGAATTCCATTGCTTTGTCTAAGGATCTTATAAATGCCTAAGTGCGCTAGTCAATAAATGTCCAAGCTGTTTGCAAGCCCCCCATCCCTGCTGATGCTGTTTTTATACCTAGACCCTTGGTAGGGGGGTGGTCAGACTCCCAGTAGCCTCTGGGGCAGTCTTTGACACCACGATGCCAGGTGCTAAAAAGGCTCTTGTATTCTTTTGAAAGGTTTTCAGTTTTACTATAGCAGTTTGGAGGTTTTTAATTTTCACTAGGAATATTGGAAAGATAGAAAAAAAACCTTTTCTTTCTCTGCCACAAATATTTGTCCTCTCAGCCTGTAGAGGACCTGTTCTGACCTTGAAGTCAGGAATTTTCCCCTGACTGGGGGAGTTTCCCAGCCTCTGGTTCAAGAACTTCTACCTATTCATGTTTTTCATTAGTTCCAGGTAGCTACTGACTTCTTATCACCAAGTCTGTTTCTGTGAACTTAGCCTCCAAGTTTTGCCCTAAATGGTGTATCTCCTCTGACTCCCAGTCTTTGGCCCTCAGGGCAGCTCCTTCTACCCCAGGGGCCCTTCTGGGTGCTGTCACTTCCTGTAGCACTAGAGCAGCTTCCGTTCCCATGTCATGGTTCACGCTCCCTGTTGGAGCACCTGCTGGGTCCCTAGTTCCATCCACGGAGTGGATTTACTCTCAGTTGATGCTCAGAGCAGACTTTGTTAGAAAGGTCAGAGGGCCCATGTTATAAGCCACCAAGTTCACGGCCACCTCCAGCAACTAGACAGGATTCTGTGTCCCCATTTATTGTGCTTGCCTTTCCCCTGGGTATTCTTCCTCCTGTTAATAAGTCACTCAGACCTTCCTAAGTTGAGCTCCTTCTGTGGCATGAGAAGGTGAGGACTCCCACTTCTTTTTACCTCCTCTTCTCAGGCCCCTCCCTGCCTACACCCCCCACAGGTAACCATTTTATTAGGATTGGTTAATCTTTTTGGGGATATGTTCTTTAGCTTTGTGGACATGGATACTTTTACTTATTTTTAAAAATTTTATTGTGGCCTCACTTTTACAGAAAAATTGCAAAGTTCAGAATCTTTCTGTATACCCTGACCCAGTTTCCCCTACTGTTAACATTTTACATTACTATGGTACATTTGTCACAGCCAATGGATGAATACTGCAACATCATCATCATTACTGTTATTAGGTTATATAGCATACGTTGTAGAGTATCAAGACCAAACTTAGAATTTCTTAGTTTTTTCCTTCTGTTCTTTTTATATTATGGGAGCTCATTCCTCAGGATTCCACTTTACATGTCGCCATCATGTCTCCTTAGATTCCTCTAGACTATGACAGTTTTTCAGGCTTTCCTTGTTTTTGATGACCTTGATAGTTCTGAGGATTACTGGTCAGGTATTCAGTAGAATAACCCTGGACTGAGATTAGCTTGAAGTTTTCTCATTGTTCAGTTAGGGTTGTGAGTTCCTGGAGGGGAAGACCACAGAGGTAAAGTGTCCTTCTCATCGAGTCGTCTCAGGGGTAGGGCTATCAACATGACCTTGATGTTGACCTTGATCACTTCGCCAAAGTAGTAGTATTGGTCAGATTTTCCTATGGTAAATTGCTCTTTTTCCCTCCATTTCCATACTACACTCTAGGAAAGGATGTCATGCACAGTGTAGGCATGTATTTTTAACGTGCACAAATGGTCTTGTGCTGTGGATCTCATTCTGATCTTGTACTTCATTGAGCAGTGTGGTTCCGGGAACCCGCCCTGTTTTTGCACCTTCGTCTAACCTTCCATCCCTAGCTGCTGCTCCACACAATGCAGTGAGCGTCTGCTGCATTTTGGTTTCCCCATTTCTTCAGGGATGGATATCTAGATTGCTCCCAATGCCTCACTTCCTTAAACACTCCTGGGACAAACATCCTTGACAGGTTTCCTGAAGAGCCTGTGTGGGAGCTTAGCAGATGTACCACCAGGAGTGGAATCTCTGCGTCATGAGGTGTTATTACTGACTCCGACAGGGCCTTGCTCTACTCTCCCGCAGAAGCACAGGAGGGCTTCCGTATCTCGACATCCCTTCCTGTAATTGGTTTTATCTAGATTTCTCATGTTTTCCTAATTCCAGTTGATTTTTCCTAATGTAGTCTGATATCTTGTTACTTTAAATTGCGTTTCTCTAATTATTAGAGAATCAGAACAACTTCCTGCATACTTAGCCTGTTCTTCTTTCCTGCGACTCCTGTTCATATACTTTGTCAGCTTTTCTATTGGTGTTCTTGTATTTTTCTTTTTGATTTCCTTGTCTATTCTTTGTTGGATTTAGTCATACATTTTATCCCACATTATTATTATTATAATATCTGTTCATGGCATGCTTTGTTAATTTTAAACTTATTTTTTTAAACTTCCTTCATTATTTTCCCTTCATTTTTCCCTCCTTCCTTCTCTCCCTCCCTCCCTCCTTCTTTCCCTCCCTCCCTCCCTCCCTCCTTCCTTTGAAAGAGGGTTACTCTTTTTTTTTTTTTTTTTTTGAGAGATTTTCACTGTAGGGCGCGTGCGCTCGCCAGACAGACAGAGAGAGACATAGAGACAGAAAGCGAGAAATCACCCCCCAGGGGGGATGGTCACACCGCAATCCCTTCTCCTCCGTTCTCCTCTCGGGATCTTGGGCACGCACGCACACGCGCCCGGCGTGAGTTTTAAGCTACCGGGTCCGGGACACGAACTGCGGTCGACTACGTGGGAGTCCAGCGACATAGCCATTACTCTAACTGCTGGTTCCTGAGAGAGGGTTACTCTTCACAGGGTCTCATGCCACAATGACTCCACTCACTATCTTCTGGTAGCCATCACCACGGAGTGCCTGTGGATGTGCCCAGCATGTTTGAATCAATTTGGGATACAGACCTGGGGCTCCCATATGGTTTCAGTATCGTGTAGCAGTGCCTTACTACCTGTGGCGCCATGGCTGGGCCTAAGCTTCTTAAATTTTATGTGATAAATTTGGTAAACTTTTGACCTTATACTTTAAGAAGTCTTTTCCATCAATAGATCACAAAAATATTAAGCATTCTCTCTTTAATTAATTTCATACTTCTATTTTTCACATTCATGGAATTAACTGAATTTGGAGCCTACCCTTATCACAAGAGGTCTTCCAACAGTTCATGGAAAATGCATATTCTGAAAAAATTATGCATGGATTTCAGTCGTTTTTGCAACAAACCCATATTTTAATTCCATTTTTCCATGAACTCTTTGAAGTCCTTTGTATTGTGGAAGGTTGGAATCTGAGCTGGCCCCATGGTGTAGTGATTATGTGCTGTCCATGCTGCATTAAATTAATAATAATCAATGTATTAGTATTATGTCTTAATATCTAAGAGGGTAAAAGCACATTTCTCTCACAGAATGGACTGAGTCATTTGCGCAGTGTATAAATGTTCTATTCATATAAATGCTTGAGTAAGTTCCCAAGTCCATTTGAAATTTTGGTCATAATTTCATAGAAGTTCAGATTTATTTTGGAGAAAACTGATATCTTTCAAGTAGCAAGTTATCTCGAAGTAGGGATATCTATTCATTTCTTCTATTTTAAGCTGATTTCCACATTAACAGTTCAGAGAATGGTAACTTAATAAACATATATATCCTGAGAACATATTATGGTTGTCAATTAAAAAAATTATTATTTTTTTTACTATCATCATAATCTTGTTTATATTACATTGGATTGCATATAACTTTATAGTGTATTACACTGCTTTTTCAAAAGGGATGTAATTTGGTTTTTGATAATATATTCTTTTCTATTTTTTTTCGAAGTTTCATCATCATTATTCCACTCAGTTGGAATCCCATTGAGGACAAGGTCGTGCTTTTCATTTCTCTCCTTTCCTCACCGTGTCTGAGCATTGAAGGGATTCATGAATATCAGTTTCTTAGTTGACATGTGGGATAAGCATCCTGTTGGAGGTTATTTTTTCTGGCTTCCTCTTTTTTCTTCTTTACATTCTATCTAGCTTTCTCCTTCCTCTTCACAATGCACCTGCTTCTTCCAGCTCTTACCTGTGGTCTCCCCTGGGTGAAGTGCCTTCTGAGGCTGTGAAACAGTAGCTCACACTGACCTCCACATGCGAGGAAGGCTAAACGCTTTTTTTGCAGTTCCTCTGGGGATGAGCAATGGAACTTAAAACTCAGCTGTGTCAAGAAGTCAAGGTGAGTTTTTGCCTTTATTCAACTGCATTTCCAACCATTAGAAAGATGTTAACATTTATTGCCAAGCTGTCTCCTAAATATCCTGTAATAAAAATCCAAAATATGCTGTCTTTTTTTTTTCTTCCTAATTTCACCCGTAAGCTGCATTTTCATTACCACATTTTCTTTGCAAAGTGCTATAACATTCTTTATTGAAACTTCCACCGTATCAGGTGTTCCCAAAGTAGTCGTCTTCGATCTAAAGGAAAAAAAAAATTCTTAAAGGAGGTGTTAAAGCATTTCCTCTTTATTTTGCTAGTGACATGTCTACTCCCTGCCCTGTATCCTGTTATTGCCTCATGTCTGCTCCTTGACCTATATTATTGTGATGACCCAGAGACACGATTTGACCTGTGCCCTACCCAAATCCATATGATAATAAGCTATATGATAATGAGAGTTTTCTGATACAAAGTGTTTGCATATGGTTGTGTCACTGTGCAAGAAATAAATAAACTCAGTTTTCTTTGACACCATATGCAATGGGAAGGCAAGGCCATGTTGAAAAAAGTAATTACCAAAGTCTAATTCTGAACAAGTCTGTTACCTTTGGCTCTTGTACTTTAAGAACTCAAATGTCTTGGGAATACTTTGGCATGCCTGAGATAAGCAATACTGGTGGAGTTTATTTATGGACTAATCAATATTCTGATCCTGTTGAGGAGGAAGCAAAGTTTTAAAGTTAATCTGATATCACTAAGTCTCTATGGCATTTAGAATTTTTCATGAAGTTTCTTTTTCTTAAAATGTATTTATTTCCTGAGAGAGAGAGAGCAAAGCTAGCATCCTCTACAGGGTCTTCAAGCCCTAATTTTCTCCCTGGCTCTCAGCCAGCCAGCGTCATGGGTGCACCTGCTGGTGGGCCTGGAATGATCAGGAAGACCTAGGATGTGAACCCAGAGCCTTCTAACATGGTTTCCAGCAGCATTGTGCAGCAGCATCCCTACTGTCCACATCATCAGAGCTGGGCCTCAGTGAATGTTTTCTGAATAAAGGAATAGATGATGGTGTTTACTACAGTAGCACCTTAAAAACCAAAATGTGTTTGCTCAGGAAAACCATCCTGTACCGAAAATGTTAATGTAACAGAGACGAACATGCATGTATTCTGGTCCGTAAACATGAACAGCCATCCTAGACCTCAAGGTCCAGGGTTATTCCTGAGATGTTTGCTAAGATGGAACACCTGGAGCACCTATTGTGCTAAAGCCACAGTCATCATCCTCAGCTACTTAGAATTGTCTCCAGAGTTCGAGGATTTACCCTGCCCTCTGGGGATCTGCAGTCTGGGAAACTGCAAGTCTCTTCTGCTTGTTTTTCTATTGTTAACCAGTGTGAAGGACACACTGCACGGGGTTCTCACATTCAGGTCAGCCAAGTAGCAGAGGATTCGAAGACATGGGTAACTTGTAGCTATCTGCAGCTATTTGTGAGCATTTTCATCCAAGTTCAGATCTCGACGAGTGCCTGTATTTATTCTCCTAACAGAGTTTTTGAACATCTGCTCTGTGTCAGTGCACTGGAATGCATTCCATTTTCCTCCTCTATGGGGATCCCTAGATGAAAAAGGCAAAAACTGTGCACCTTGTTTTAGTTGGAAGTTAAGACGAGCAGAAATGACAGCCATGCAAATGAGAAGGGGGTACATGGCACTAGAGAGGCATAGACATGTGCTGTTCATCCCAGATTTAGGATGACTTTGTGAGAAAGAAAATGCAGGTTGACTTTATTTAGCGAAAGATGAAACTCAGATAAAGAACTGCTTGTGTCTTTTCTGTAGGCTAGATCTGTATACATAATATATTTAGGTATTACAGAGGGGAAGAGAGGCTGCTCTGCTACAGAGTAAAGCCCTGTTTATGGCGGCAGAACTAAGGCTGCTCAGTGACAGACCACAGGAAATCTCTCTATTTGGACATTTGTTATCTGTGAGATGTTGAGGGATTACATAGCCATACCATCAGGACATACGTCATTTCTTTTTAATTTATTATTATTATTATTATTATTATATTTTAAGGTTTTTGCTATAGGGCATGTGTGCTTGCCAGAGAAAAGTCAGGGATAGTGAGAAATCACTCCCAGGAGGTGGCCGCACTGCAATCCCTTCTCCTTCATTCTCCTCTCAGGATTTTGAGCACGCACATACAAGTGCCTGGTGTGATTTTTTAAGCCTTCAGGTCCAGGACTCAAATCTTAGTCAGCCATGTGCAAGTCCAGCTCCTTGAGCACCACGCCACCTACTGGCACCATAAAGTGATTTCTAATGTTTCAAATTAAAAAGAAAGAAATGAAACAAAACTTGGATAGTAATTCCTGGCACTTGCTTCTATAGAGGTTTAGATGTTGGTTACTTCCAGTGCTCCAGAGAATACGTGTGCACTCTGTCCTGAACTGTCCTCCTGTAAGTAGTTTAGAGTGGTGCTTCTCAAACTGGACACAGGTCCTAATCCTGAGATTCTACGAATTCTTAGATTTAAAATCTTTCTTTCGTCCGTCTGTCCTTTCTTTTTTCTCTCTTCTCTTCTCTTCTCTAGAGCATGTGCAGGAGACAGAGAGTGAGAGAGGGAAAATGAAAAGTCACACCCCAGAGTGGTTGGCCGTGTTATCATCCCTTTTCTTTCATTCTTCTTTCAGGATTTTGGGCACACACACATGTGCCCAGCATATTTTTCAAACCGTCAGGTCTGGAACTTGAATCATACACTCAGCCATGTGGAATCTAACCACTTTAATCACTCTGTAACCTGGTAGACCTGGTTTAAATTTTTTTTTAACACATACATTTTAATAGGTATAAATATCAAGCGTTTTCCCCTTTCTCTAGTAACAATTAAAATATTTTTTTTTCTAGAATAAAACTTGAGGTTATTAAATTATTTCGGGTTCATCATAATCCTTGAGAATTTTGTTTTTGTGAAAACTTGAGAATTTCCTTTTTTACTTACATTTAAGAAATATAGGTTTATACCATATTTAGGATATCTGAGCCCACCACCCAGTTATGTTTCTTTGGTATTAATATTTAAAATTTTTTTAGACATTCAATCATTACAGCTTGCATAATGAATTTTCCCAGCATGAATACACTGTATATAATATGATTGAATGCAAAAGAGAAAATGAAATAAAAAAAGGTTAAAAATTTTAATTTTATTTATTCGTTCACTATACATTAATACAGTTTACAAAATAAGATTTTCTGTCCAGAATACACTGTATATCGGCTCAGTCAAGGGTATTACCATACTTGTTATCATCCACAAATAATTTTCCATTTCCTCCCTGCTGATTCCCGGCCTCTGACCCTCTGCCATTTCCCACCCTCCTCTCAAACTGTCTCTGGTATCTACAGTTGTTTTCCATGCCTTCCTCCCCTACCCACATTTTATTGATTCACTAAAGATCTTAACTTAAAAACTTCAATAGCAAGCACAGCTGATACGTTCATATCTATGAACACATGTCTGACTTTAGGCGTAAAGTGAGTAAATTGAACATACTATAAAGTTACACCTAGCTGGGGCTATATAGCTTAGTCATTAAGTAGGTATTTTATAATGCATTTTTTTTTATTTCAAGAGAAACAATTTTAGTTTTAATACATCAAAATAAAAAAATATTAAGAGAAATTTGCTTAAGACTTAAAGGCAGGAAAAGGTTAAGATTCAATTCAAATAGTAGGTAGATGGACTTATTAACAGTTCAAGAAAAGACAAAAATCCTTAAGTCTGGAAATCAAAGCATAAAAGAAAATCAGTAATGTTTTAGTCTTAAGTCAAAAATTTCTATTTCACCAGTTTTGTCTCATGTAATTAATCTCTCTTCTATTGATTTTGCCATGTTACTGTGGTCTGATCTTTCTATTTAAACTCTGAAAGTTAATATTCAACTCCAGATTTGTCTCTATCATTAGGCTGACCATTTTCTTGGTTGATTTTTGTACTCCTATTTTGTGTGTCTGACTTTAGTTTTCCCGGTATAGAACTCCCCTCAGCACTTCTTGGAGAACTAGTCTGGTGTTGGTAAATTCTTTCAGGTTTTGTTTATCTGAGAATGTTTTTTATCTCTTTTTTTTCCCACATGAAAGAATCTTGCTAGGTATAGTATTTTTGGTTGAAATTGTTTTTCACTTAACACTGTGAATATATTTTCCCATTCTTTCCTTGCTTGCATTGTTTTCTTTTTAAATTTTATATATTTTTATTATTATTAATGGATTAAATTGCTACACATAATTTAGACTGTGAAGAGACTTTACACAGCATGATATATACCTCAGTCCAGCCCAGTTGAGACCACCATACACATCCTCGTCAACAGATAATAGACCTTATCTGTGTCCC
>NW_006159519.1:2825620-2832648 GCF_000334495.1 Tupaia belangeri chinensis
GCTCTTCCCCTCTCACACTCTCTTTCCACTTTGTCTCTAGTGTCCATTAAAATTTTTAATACTTTTATGTTCTCCAGTCCTTTAGTCTCTACCATAGAGGGCAGAAAGTCAGTATATGTTAAGTGGAGACATATAATGTCTCTCTTTCATAGCCTGACTTGCTTCACTCAGCAACAAATCTTCCATATTAATTCACTTTCTATAAAATTCCATGGCCTTGTTGTTTTTCATGACTGAATAGTATACATTGTTTTTGATGAGAAGTCTAATGTTAGCCTGATGGGATATCCTTTGAAAGTAATTAGACATTTCTTTCTGCCAATGTTAGTATCTTATCTCTGTCCATGGTTTGGGTTGATGTGCCTTGCAGAAGATCTTCTTGGATTGATTCTATGTGGGGTCCTTTGTATTTATTGGGTTTGGATATTTGAGTGCCTCTCTAGGTTTGGAAAGTTTTCTTCTAGGATTTCATGGAATAGATTATCAATGCCCTCATTAGGTTCTTCATCTTCTGGAATACCAATGATCTGGATGTTTGGGTGTTTAATGATATCTAGTATCACTTGTATGTTATTCTCATTTTTTGGGGGGTTATTTTCTCAGTCTTTTTGGTAAATATTTCTAGGTCAGAACTTCTATCTTCTACATCTGACTTGATCTTCTGCATGATCTAATCTGCTTTTAATACTTTCAAGGAAGGTTTTGATTTCCTGTATTATAGCCTTCATCTCTAACAATTCTGTTTGATTCTTTTTTATAGTTTGTATTTCCTCTTTCAGATTATGCAAGAACTTCCTCACCTCCAGGAACTCATTGTCTCTTTTCTCCTGTATCTTCTGGGGTTCATTATCTCTCTTCTCTTGTGTTTCTGTTAGCTTTGTCACTATGAATATTTTAAATTCTATCTGACATTTCCACAAGTTCCCTTGTATTGTCAGTGGAGGATGAGGAGTTATTCTTTTCCCTTAGAGGAGAGATAACTTTCTTGGTTACTCATATTACTTGGCTTAGTTCCTGAATAGGGCCACTCAGAACTCAGATATAGATGGCTGGTAATTGGCTTGTCCTGGCTCCTGGCTAGATCTGGAGAATAGGAGGATGAAGTCTGGGCAGAAGGTTTTTAGTGATCCTAATCCTTGAATGGGGCCACTCAGAACACCAGTCTAGTTAAAGATGTTATCTTAATATTTAAAATTACTTTTTCCCCTAAAATATCCACAATCAGAAAACCAAAATTTGAATTTTTAAGATGATAAATAGATTAATTGACTTAATAATTGATTCATACATTTCCTATATATAGGTGGTGCTTTTTAAACAATGGACTTTACTTTTTAGAGCAGTTTTAGTTTATAGCAAAATCAAGCAGAAGGTACAGCTATTCTTCATATGCCTACTGCCCTGTGCATGCACACTTTCCCCCTTCAGCATCCCTCCCCCAAGTGGTACACATGGTACCATAGATGACAGTGCCATGACATTAACACCCAAAGCCCACAGTTTACCTGTCACTTCATTCTTGGTGTTTTGTTTTCTGTGAGTTTGGACAAATGTGTAATGACACATACATATCTAGTGTTATAGTATTATCCAGAATAATTTTAATTCCCTAAAAATCCTGTGTTCTACATTTTGACCCGTCTTTCTCCTCAAACCCTGGAAACAACTAACATACTTTTTACTGTCTTAGTTTTGCCTTTTCAAGAATATTGCATCATATTGTGTGTATTCTTTGCAGATTGACTTCTTGCACTTACTAATATGCATTTAATATTTCATCACATCTGTTTATATCTTGGAAAGTTAATTTATTTTTAGTGCTGAATAATATTCCATTGTCTGGATATGATAGAGTTTATTTACTCATTCACCTACTGAAGGACATCTTGGTTTCTTCCAAATTTTGGCAATTATGAATAAAGATTCTGTAAACATTCCCCTTTAGACTTTTGTGCGGACATAAGTTTTCAACTCCTTAGACTAAATACTGAAGAGTGCAATTGCTGGAACATATGGTGAGAGTATGTTTAGTTTTATAAGAAATCACCAAGCTGTCTTCCAAAGTGGCTGTATCATTTTACATTCCCACCATCAATGAATGAGAGCTCCTGTCATTCCACATACTTACCAGCTTTTTGTATTGTCAATGTTCTGGATTTTGAATATACTAATAGGTATCTCATTGTTATTTTAATTCTCTTTTCCCTGAGGATGTAGAATGTAGAAAATCTTTCATATGTTATTTGCTATCTGTGTATCTTTTTTGGTGAAGTGTCTGTTAAGTCCTTTGGTTAATTTTTTAATTAAGTTGTTTGTGTTCTTTTTGTTGTTCTTACAGTTCTTTGTATATTTTCAATAATACACTGTCTCATTCTGTTATTGTGTTGCTAACAGAAACACCTGAGATTGGATGATTTTATAAAGAAATATAGGTTTATTAAGCTCATGGAGGTCCAGGGTCCAGCTTCTGGTAAGGCTATAATTTGGTAGAGGGCAGGATCTTGTCTCATTCCTTCTGTTCGTATACCAACTGGAACTCAATCACAGGAGTCCCACCCTTATGACATTATTATACCCAAAGACATCAGTCTGAGATTTCAGGAAGGCATCAGATATTCTCTTAACACTTTTACAAAGCTATCAATACTATCAATTCCCAACACATGAACACTTAAGGAACATACAACCATTGGCTACCAAGACCAAAATCTTAACATGTAAACCTTTGGAAGAAAAACCACTATCTAAACCATGACACCATCTTTTATGTAATATGTCTTTTGAAAATGTTTTCTCTCAGTCTTTGGCTTGCTTTTTCATTTCCTTTTTCGTCTTTTCATTTTCTTGATAATATGTTTTGCAGAATAATATTTTGTTGTTTTCTTTTAGGGAAATTTTTGCTATAGGACACTTGTTCTTGCTGGAGAGACAGAGAGACAGAAAGTGAGAAATCAACCCCCCACATCCAGGGATGATGGTCATGCTTCTCCTCTATTTTCTTCTTAGGATTTTGGGAATGCACACACATGCATACATGAGTTTCAAGCCTCCAGGTGTCCGGGACTTGAAGCACAGTCTGCCATGAGGGAGTCCAGTGCCTTAATCACTACATCACTGACTGGCCCCCAGAATGTTTTAATTTTAATAATGTCCAGCTGATGAATTCATTCTTTCATGGTGTTGCAATTAAGTTATTACCAGACTGAAGGTCATCTAGATGTTTCTCCTATGTTTTCTGCTAGGAGTATTTTATGCATATGATCCATTTTTAGTACATTTTTGGGAAAGGTTTGATGTCTGTGTCTACATTTGTATTTTTTTACATGTGGATAAACAATTTTCCAGAACCATTTGTTGAACAGATGATCTTTTCTTCATTGAATTGCCTTTACTCCTTTGTCAAAGATCAGTTGACTTAATTTAGGTGGGTCTATTTCTGGGCTTGTTTTGGTATTCAATTGATTTATTAGTCTGTTCTTTCATCAGTAGCACATTGTCTTGATTATTGTAGCTTGGCAGGAAGTCTTTTTTATTGCATTTAAACTTTCATAATTTGATAAAGCATTCATTAAACAATCTGCAGACTAGTTTAACAGACAACTAATATTTTGAGCAGACGTGACTATCCTAAAAAACCTTTTTTTTTCTCATACCCACCGTCCACTCCTCCCTTACAGTCTCTAGCATCTACACCCATTCTCTCCACCATCAGGTCTTCAGATCCGTCAACCTCTCCCATAAAGTTTAGATGGTTAGTACCAATTCAGTGGGGATACACAATGTATATCATTCAAAGTCTGACTCACTTTGCTAACATTAGGTTTTCTATATTCATCTATTTTGAGTCAAACAATAGGATCTCATTGTTTTTTATGACTGTGTAATATTTCATAGTATATATATGACGCAGTTTTTCAACAAGTCACTAGTTTTTAAAACACTTATCTTGGTTCCATGTTTTATCAATTGTGACTAACTCTGTAATAAACAGGGATGTGCAAGTGTTTTTCTGATGGAGTGTTTTCTTCCCTTTGCGTAAATACCAAGGAGTGGGATTACTAGATCACATGGAAACTCTTTGTGGATTTTTGAGAAACCTCCATATTGTTTTCCACAAAACTAATTTGCATCATCACAAACAGTGGAAGAGGGTTCCCTTTTCACTGCAACCTTGCCAGCACTTGCTCTTTATTTTTTTGACCCTCGCCATTCTAAATAGGGTTAAATGGTGGTTTTACTTTGCATTTTTCTTATGACAAGAGATGTTGAACATTTTTTCATATGCTACTTGGTCATTCATAACTCTTCCTTGGAGATTTGTCTATTCAATTCATTTGTCCAGGTTTTAATTGGATTATTCATTTTTTTTAATTAGCAAGTTCCATGAGTTCCCTATATATTCTAGATATCAATCCCTTGTTTGAAAAATGATTTGCAATTTTTTTCTCCCATTCCAAGGGTTGTATTTTCACTCTTACTGTTTCTTTTGCTGTGAGGAAACTTTTTAGCTTAATATAGTCCCACTTGTCTATTTTGGAGAGTATTGCTTGTGCTTTTAAGAGTCTTATTTAAGAAATCTTTGCTTGCTCTAATATCTTCAAAAGTTTCCCCTGTATATTCTAGTAGTTTTATAGTTTGAGACATTATATTTAAATCTTTGCTCCATTTTGAGTTGACTCTTGTTAATGGTGAGAGATAGGAGTCTAGTTTCATTTTCCTGCATATGACTATCTAATTTTTCTAGCATCATTTGCTGAAGAGACTTTGTTTTTCCCACTGCATTATCTTGTTCTTTGTCAAAGATTAATTAGCTGTATGATTTTGGGTTTATTTCTGGATTTTCTATTCTACTCATGATCTGTGCATCATTTTTATTCCAGTACCATTCTGTTTTGATTATTAGTACTTTATAATAATTTTCTCCACTAATTTCTTATTTCTAATTTCATCCCTATTATTTTAAAATCTCTCTCTCATCCTCCACCCCCTCCTGCTTAGTTTTTATTTAATTTGCTCTTTTTGTTTTTTTCTGCCTTCCTGAGATGAAAGCTTACACGATCAGTTTTAGACCTTTCCTCTTTCCTACTGTATATATTCAGGTTGTAAATTTTTTTGTAAGCACTGCTTTCATCATACCTTTACAAATTTTAACTTGTATTTCTTTTAGTTCAAAATACTTTCAATTTTTTCTTGATTTATTATTTGACTCATCTTTTTTTTGAAAGTATATGATCTAATCTCTAAGAATTTTGCGATTTTTCACCTGTCTTTCTATTATTGAAGTTCCAGTTTAATTCCATTATGGTCTGAGAACAGACATGAAATAATTTTAAATTTATTGAGGTGAGTCCTATGGTCAATCTGTGGTCTATTTTTGTGCATGTTTCAAGTGAGTTGGAAAAGAACACACTGTGCTGATGTTGGACAAAATAATCCATAGATGTCCTTTATATTCAGTTGACTGATGGTGCTGCTGAATCAACTATATCCTTACTGATTTTTCTGTTTGATGGATCTGTTCTTTTTGTATTGGAGCATGTTCAAGTCTTCAATGATAATAGTGGATCCATCTATTTTGCCTGGTTCTATCAGTTTTTGCCTCATGTATTTTGATACTCTGCTTTTAGGTGTATATACATTAAGGATTATTATGTCTTCTTGGAGTATTAAACCTTTTATTATTATATGATGTCTCTCTTTATCCCTTATAATGTGCCTTGATCTAAAGTCTGCTCTATCTTAAACTAAAATCTTTTTGATTATTCATGACAGAGTGCATGTATGCATAAGTGAGAGTATATTAGAGAGAGAGCACCCTCCACAGTGTCTGGTCATGCTGTGGTCACGTTCCTCTAGTCCTGGAGCCTTTTAGACTTTGAGCACTTGTGTACATGCCTAGTGTGTTTCAGGCTGACTGGGCTGGGGATTTGAACCATGGTTGCCACGTAGGACCCAGCTTCTCTTGATTACCTGTTACTTCTATTCCACCACACTGGCCAGTGCTCTGTCTGAAATTAATATCGTTTTCTTTTCATTAGTGTTAGCATAGTATATACTTTTCCAACCCTGTCCTTTTTAAAAGAGTTTATTTAATTATTTTTTTTCAACAGTGAGAGACAGAGACAGCAAACCTTGATAGGATATTACCACATGATGATAGCCCATCCCAGCCTTCTAGCCAGCTGTAATTATAGACTTATTCTTGGAAATAGCCCAAGATCCAAACTTGGGGCCTTCCACACGGCCCCAACATTGTGCTGTGATATTCTACCACCCCTTCAGCATGGCTGGGCTCACCCTTTACTTTTAATCCATGCCTCTTTGTGTTTTAAATGTGTTCCTTTCAGACAGAAGGTGACTGAGTCTTGTTTCTTGACAATCTCTGTCCTTTGATTGGTGCATTTAGACCACTGACCCTCAAATTAATTATTTTTATATTTAGATTAATTGTAACGTATCTGTTATTATTTTCTATTTGTTGCCCTTTTTATTCCTATCTTTATCTTTCATTCTTTTTTTGCATTTTGTAGTTTTAATTGAGCATTTTATGATTCCATTTTCTCTTTTATTAACATGCTAATTAGAATTTTTTTTTACTTTTATTTAGTAGTTCCCCTAGAGTTTGCAACATACATTTACAGCTGATCCAAGACCACTTCACATAGAACTGTCTGTACTGCTTCGTGAGTAGTGTGAGTAGCTAATAATGTCAAAATAATCCTAATTGTTATCCTCTCTATATCTTGGATCATTCCGGTCATTCGCTATTTTGGACAAACCTATCTATTAGAGCAATTGGTAAGAAAAACACATTTTATTTTGCCTTCTTTGATGCTCTTCCTGACTTTATGTACATCAACATTTGTTACCTTTATGAGTTTCCTTTTTTTTTTTTTTTGGAGAGATTTTTCACTGTAGGGCGCGTGCACTCGCCAGACAGACAGAGAGAGACATAGAGACAGAAAGCGAGAAATCACCCCCCAGGGGGGATGGTCACGCCGCAATCCCTTCTCCTCCATTCTCCTCTC
>NW_006159519.1:2833477-2866477 GCF_000334495.1 Tupaia belangeri chinensis
GTAGGGCGCGTGCACTCGCCAGACAGACAGAGAGAGACATAGAGACAGAAAGCGAGAAATCACCCCCCAGGGGGGATGGTCACGCCGCAATCCCTTCTCCTCCATTCTCCTCTCGGGATCTTGGGCACGCACACACACGCGCCCGGTGTGAGTTTTAAGCCACCGGGTCTGAGACACGAACCGCGGTCGACTACGTGGGAGTCCAGCGACACAGCCATTACGCTAACTGCTGGTTCCATGAGTTTCCTTTTTAACATTTTGTATATGTTTATAATTTTGAATACTCACCATTCTTTTTTGTATTCAAATTCATACCATTCTGAGAGCCCTTAGAGCCTTTGGGAGAGGCCAGTGGTGAAGGGGACACATTTATCAACTTGGAATAAAGAAAAAATTTTGCTTGTGTTCTTTTCTGACTCTTTGATTCTCTGTTTCTCTTTATCTGTCTGTATATTAGAGAAGGGAGGAGAGAGAAAGAGAGAAAGGAGAGAAGAGAAAGAATTGAACAGAATGAAAAGAAATGTAAACATAATTTGACATCCAAACATAGTTTTTGAGTTCTACCTATTTATCTATTCATTCATCCATCCTCCTATCCATCCAGCCATCCGCCTAGCTAGCCATCTAGCCATCCATCCACCTAGTGAGTCATTCAGCCAGTCATCTAACCGTCCATCCATTCATCTACCCCTCATGCATTCAGAAATAGGAAGGAGGAAAGACATAGGTAGAGATAAGCTAGGCTACATGCGACAGGTAAGACAAGCTGGGAACATGTGCCACTCACAGTTGAGGAGACTAGCCTGGGGAGAAAACCCTAAAATGATTAGAAACACATTTCCAATACCTGGAGTGGAGAAGGGCTGGGGAAGGTTTGCACACTGTTAAAATAGTCTACAAGTTTAGCCATTATTTCATTCACTGATAAAACTTTGTGTCAGCCCAGGTCGAAGCCCTAGGAAGTTATGTTGAGAAATAGCAACAACAGCAGTAAAAGGCAAGGAAAAGCAATCTCAGCCGAGCGCTGCTCTGGGAAAGCGAGGAAGAATGATCTACTCCGTCAGTGAAGTTTTCTTCTGTCAGAGCCAACAGAAGCCGGAGGTGATCAGGACGATCAGTGCATCAGTAGGGACTCTGTGCTGTAAGATGGGGTAGGATTTATGCAGCATGTGGAAACTCAAGGCAGTTCTTCTAGTAGACTCAGTCAGAAAGTAGAGATGTTTATTGGTTCCTAAGTGTTCTTTTCTGCTTTTCAGCAATGCTTTTTTTTTTTTTTTTTTTTTTTTTTTTTTTTTTTTTTAAAAATTTTTCGAAAAATAAGCTGTCCTGCCCACTGTGGGTTCTCATATGTTAGCAGTCTGGTACTAGGATTTGGGAACAGAGCCAGGCATGCTGGGGAGAACACATTTTACTGAGGGACTTGAGAAATATTTGCCAGGGGAAGAGGAATAGAAAAATCAGAAAGTTCTTCCTGAGGCCTGTTTGGGTCATTAACTTGCAGATCAGGTCTCTGAGAATATTTGGATTTCAGGTTCATTCTTTGGAGACTTACGCAGAATCAGAAGGGACACAGGGGAAACAAGGAGAGGGTCTGACAGCTTAGCCTTGGGTTGAGGTCCGCCCAGAGAATCTGGGGCTGTATCGTGCCCTCCAGCTGTGGAGCTGGGCTGTGCCCTGGGAGCTGTCAGGATACTGGAGAAGAGTGAAAGGCTTGGATCGTGACCCTGCTCTCTCCAGAACTTGCCTGAGTGTTACCTGAGTGCCCCATGGGCTGCCTGGCCTGTTCCAGCTCACCTTTTGTAGGGCTCTGATTGGGCACCCAGGCAAAGTCTTGCCTTGTGTCAGAGGCTGCCAGTTTTGGTGTATGTGCCAGTGAACCACCCTCAACATGGAGGATAGTGCTGGTGAGGATGTGTCGACTGACTCCCTGCCTGATGTGCTTCTCATTCAAGAGCTTATTTATTTATTAAAAACAAACAAACACACAAAAACCAAAATCCTTGTACTTTAATTCTATTTTTTTTCTTTTCAAAAATTTGCCAGAGGGTGTGTGTACTTGCTGGAGAGAGAGAGAGAGGGAGGGAGAGAAGGAAAGTGAGAAAGCACCCTCATGGGAATGGTCATACTGCAATCCCTTCTCCCCTATTTCCCCCTCCTTTTGAGATTTTGGGGATGCATACACACATGCCTGGTGTGTTTCTCAAACCATTGAGTCTGGGACTCAGACTGCACTAGGCCATGGGAAGTCCTACTGCCCTAACTGCCACACCATAGGCTGGCCTGCAGGAGCTTGTTTTTGGCAACAGTTCTATTTACTAAGGACCAAGCTCTCTGCCATCTAATGGCATCAACTAATTTCACTTTTTATTAAAGTTTATTTATTCATTTATTCCATAAGGGGGCAGAAAGAGAAAGAGAAGCAGACAGACAGATACCCCCAACAAAGTCTTCACAGTATGATCCAGCCTCTGCTAGTGCAGATCATGGGCCCAGGCTGCACAGGAACACCTTCGGATGTGAACCTGGAGCCTTCCCATGATGCCTCGGCGTTGCCGAACATCGCATTACTGCTGTCACACCATGGAGAAATGAATACATGGCTTCATTTATTTATTTATTTATTCTTACTTGAGAGAGACAAAGAGTGAGAAGAGAGATAAAGTAAGAAAGTACCCCCTAGGAGGGATGGCCACACTGTTTTTCCTTTTGGGATTTTGGGCATGCACGCACACATGTGTGTTTCTTCAAGCCTCCTGTTAGGTTTGATTTGGGAGTGGTGGTGAAGTCAGAGGCAGCAGAGGCAAAAATACCAGAGTCAGGCTTTGGGGTTTAATAAAACCAGCATAATTTATTCTGTGCTCTCGGGTGAGGTCCCTTGGCCTCACCTGGTCAGAGGCTGAGGGAGTCACACCCAGGGTGGATGCTCCTTGTTCTTAAAGGGCCGTTGTCCAATAGGTGGTCACCACGGGTCCTTGTCTGGCCAATGAAGTTCTCTGTTTCTGTTCAACTTTGGCGGGTGTGCCAAATGCTGAAGGGCAGAAAAGTGCATTGGTGATGGCGGGCCAGATGTGGACAACAGGAAAGCTCCTGCTGTCGGGAATGTTTCCGCCATGTTTCTTTTCCCTTCCCCCAGACCTTACACCTCTTGGTCAGGACTTAAACCCTACAGCCAGCCTTGTGGGATCCATCTGCCTTAACCACCATGCCACTAGCTGGCCCTAATTTTTAAAGCTTGTTTCTTCCTTGAGCATGTGTGTGTGAGACTGACAGCCAGGCACCCCTGCAGGGTCTTGATGCTATGATTCACCCCCAACTTTAACAGCCCAGCTCATGGACATGTGTGTACCTTGAGTGTCTGATGAGGCATCTGAACGTGAAACCAGAACTTTCCATGTGGGTCAGCCTCACAGAGCATCACGTGTTAAGTGTGTACCATGATCCCTCCTTCATTCCATCCTTATGATGACCTCTCAAGTGGAAATTACGGTTCAGAGAAGTTACATAATTTGCCCAGCTGCAGTGCCTGTCCCACCTGCACCATGCACATACACTACACACATGCTTCTCTGTCTGAGGAGCGGGGCCAGGTGACAGGGCAGCTCTTAGAATGTTCTGCACTAACCTGGGGCCCAAGGTTCAAGGACAACAGTGCTGCTGGTGGCTACCTGGGCTCCAGAGGGCAGGGATTAATGTGAACACAACTTAGGCTTTTGAAGAGCTATGTGAAAGCCACGCCAGCTACCTAGACTGGCACTGCCACTTTTCTGGGTGGTGGGGGGGCAAGGCTGGATTCACAGAGATGTATGACTCTGAAGCTTCAGCAGTCTGACAAGTGGGAAGGGAGATTCCACGTGGATTGTAGAGTGCCTGGGAAAACACGCAGAATGGCTTTGCTGGAGCATAGAGTAAGAGAAGCAAGTCTGGAAAAACAGCCAGGTCCTAGTACCTGCTGTGGCCCCTGTGGCTAGGTGTAGGGGGCACACTGCGTTGGGCTGGAAGGATTGTGGTTATTTGTCCTGGAATTGCACACAGCTTTCCAGACACCCAAAAAGGAGAGAGAAAACAAGTGACCTTTGGCTGAATGAGAAGGAGTTCCAGACTGGATTTGATGAGAAGCACAAGGGGAGACTGTGAAAAACAGCTCAGGCTTGCAAATCCAGGCCCTCTACCTCTCCTGTCTCTGTGGCACCTGAGTGGGGGGTAGGAAGGGTGAGACCAGTGAAGGAAGGAGATACCATTCTAATTAGTGCATTTTAAGTAGAGCTACAGGTCTGAGGTTTTGATTTTTTTTTTTTTTTAATTACCACTGAGACAGTGATAAAGGGCTAGGTGAAATTCAAGGGTTCTGGTTAGTGGACAATTGCTTTGCAAATTGCTGAATAAAATCTTTCCCTTCCTGGAATGCTTTCCTCCTTCTGTGATAAACAGTAGAAAGAGAACTATCTGAGAAGGAATATCAATGCTCTTTTTTTTTCACTTTTCAGGGTGGGTCTGAGTAAATCACTTAGGGGCTGTTTATCTGGAAGGAAAAGGTGGCAGTGGGGCTGGAGGGGATGTGACTTGAAGGTGGATGTAACATTTACACAGGACAAATAGCAGTGTCACCTCCCAGTGGAGCTTGCTGTTGGGGTACACCCTACTAGAAATGCAGTTGTCTGCTGGTGCCCAGGCTTGCAAGGGGGTTCAAGCACCTTTCTTTCTAGTACTCTCGACCCTGCCAGCCAGCCACGGGGGAGAGAGTGAGTGCATTCTAGTGGAGAGGGATCACAGCATAAAACCCTCCATGACTTTGATATTTAAGACTCTGAGTAAAGAGGAAAAGGGGAAAAAAATCCAAAAGGATGACACAGAAAGCCAAAAGCCATGGCTATATATTTTAAGCACTTATTTTTCTTTTTGCTTTTCCGATTCATTTGGTAATAGGAGGGGGTCGAAGTCTTTCTAGGCAGCGTCTTGTGTAAACCCTGTGATGCCTGTGCAGCTAGTGAATGGGATATAAAGTGTCACTTTTGATGGCTTAAAAATGCCATCGGCTTGCAATTTGCAGGATGGAAAATGTTTATTATAAAGTCTGGGGAAGTTTTTATATGCAACATTAATGCGATAGATTGTATAAAATAAATCTGGGGAGAAAGTTTTTATCCTGAGTCCCAGAGTCTCAGCCCTTTAAATCAATGCTCCACTCCAGTGATAAGGACAGTTTCCCAATTGATGTATCGGGGCAGCCAGTCAAAACATAAAAGGCACCCCCAGGGAGGAAGCCGGTGTGACATTAAATTCTCCCCTCAGCCTAGGGACAGCCTTGGCTCTGCATTGAATTTCTGTAACTGTAAATTTTAGAGTTAACTGTGTTGGCTAGAAATTGCACCAAGAAGCAGCCTCACAACCTGGCAATAGTGGTATTTTATAAGGATACCTTGCAGCTTTCAATTTTCTCCCTTGAATGCCAAATGGGACTAGATAAAGTTCATATTCGTGTCTTTAGGAGTTGGGTGTGCAGGGCCTCTTGGTGCAGAGCACACTACAGGGTTTTCAAACCACTGGCCATTGACTGCCAATGGAGATCTGTGTCCTGGTCAACCAGGAAACCCAAATCCTCCCTGAATATCGGCCTGATCTTAGCGCTTCCATGGCAAAGACAAAGTCCAGGGTAGATGTCTGATTATATGGCAGCTGGGAAGTAGTGACTGTTATGGAAGAACCACAGAATAGAATTGTTGATGAGACTTTATTGAGCAGATGAGGAACCAGAGGCTCAGAAAGAACTCCTGAGTCTGTGTCTCGGTTTTCTAAGCTGAGACAAAATATTTCTGTACCTGTTGCACCCCTCCTTCTGAGCTTCCAGGGCCATCTGTTCTAGGAGGAGGAGAAGATTCCATTTACCATCCGATCCAATGTGCCCCCCACCCCCCCGTAGGTGCTTGTCCCACATGAACACCATTGTCACACAGTAGCACAATCCCTTGGCCGTGACAGCTGACCATCTTAGTACCCAACTGAGATAGAGACTCAAATAGAAGAAAATCGAGCTACCAGGGAGGGACATGCCTGGGTTGGGAATATCTGTGTGTATCAGAGCAGGGACAGTTGGAAGGGTGGGGAGAATATGTGTCTCAGCATCAGTAGACCAAGACCTGTGTCATGCCACCATGTGTTTCCTGCTCCAGACAGCATTCCCAGCTCATGAGATGTTTCATCTTTAGTTGTCTATCTCCTATCCCCAAGCTCCTGGACAATAGTGCAATAAAAAGCCCAAATAAACACCTCAAAAGGAAACCTAATGTAAAAGGAACCTCAAAAGGAAACCGAATGTAAAAGGATGACTACTAATTATTCCCTAGATGCGTCTGGGATCCTCTAACTAAGGAAATCGGTCATGAAATGCAATGTAGTGTGTGTTTCCTTTCTAGGTGCTCCAGGCCTTGGCTATTATTTTTAATAAGGACACATAGTGCGAGGTAGAGTGTTCAGTAAATACATTTTGAAGCACCTGATGCCTGAGTCAGGTCAGAGCCCAATGCCCCTAAATGCCAATGGTGCCTCTTCAGCTCATGGTGCAGTCAAGCTACTTTCCATCAATGCTAATGATGCATTCTCCCAACCAGCTGGCCAAGCTGGTGAGGCTCAGTATCCCAGTACTGTTATGTGCCAACACCAATGGATCAGTGGATTTTATTAAATGCTGTTAATGTTTTAGTTCAAAAAATTCCATTAAAAGTAAAAAAAAAAAAAAGCCTTTTGATCACTTCTAAGTTAGCTGGCAGATAACTAATTTCAAGGGAAATTCTGTTCAGTGAAAGTGGACATTCTGCTTAACTGAATGAGAATACGGGAGAATGGGGAGAAATAAACATGTTTTGTTTTCCACAGATGGATGTGTGCAGATGTCCTTGAGGAGTATACAGATCTGGGGCAGAAAACACACAAATATGTGCTTTTACCAAGGTAGCAAAAAGAAGGGCAAGTCTGTCACACTTTTCCTAAAGAAGTGACAAGAGGAATCCAGATGGATGTGATTACAGATGTCATGTCTCAGGGGACCCTTCAACCTTGAGAAACCTCAGGGCAAGGAAAATGACACAGATAGAAATGAGTGGCTTTAGTCCTCACAGACCAGCACGTTTGAAACATTGGGGACAGTACCTGTCATGAGCAATTCATTTGACTTGGAAATGTTTGTAAGTGTTGATCTCTTAGGCTTGACTTAGAGATGAGATTAAGCATCACCAGAGCTTTAGAAATACCCCCAAATGGAAAATTTGTGATGCTTGGAAGGAAGCAGCAAATTTCGCAAAAGGATTTTAAGGCTGTTGTGGAATTATGCTATTAGGAAAGAAAGGTCAGCCTTAGGGCGATTGGAAAACTGATGGAGTGTGTCTTAGGAGCTGTCCATGCTCCCTCAGAGCACTTCTGTGGACTAGGGAAGGCTGCCTGCCCCCAGATGCATACAGCCTATTCTTTGCATTCTCCTGGAGGTCATCTGTCCTTTAACTTCCTTACAGGGCAGTTGATGGCAAGGTGGACTTTTTGTTTCTTTGCCTCTGAGTCCTGATAGGATGGAGAAATAGAGGGAAAATTGCAGTGTGACCACAGCCCATTAGAGGATGCTTTTTCATTCTGTCTATTTCTGGCATGTGTACATGCCCTCGGGCAAATTAAAAAAAAGAAAAGTAGAAGTGAAATGTAGAATTTTTAGAATAGGTACAGTAATATAAAATGAGTTTAAGCATATTGTACCCCTCAGGCCCATCTTGTCTCCATACTTAGTCTCAGCCTGAATTCTCTTCAATCCCAAAAGAGCTGAGTTTCCTGTGTGCTTTGGCTGGCTAGCAAAACAAGTGCATTCTGAAGAAATCTACCCAGATCCAGAGATGTGGTTTCTTAGCTGTGCAGTGATACTCTTATTGAGGCCAGCCAGTGCTCAGGGCCATCTCATAAGTGGACAGGCCAAAAGACCCTAAGGCACAGTCCTAGCCTCCTTCAGCTCCCTATGTGTAGAACACAGAGTAGAAAGTATATTTCTCAGAATGAAAAAAAGTATTGTGGAAGATGCTGCCCAATAGGGAAAAGTGCAGAGCTTGGTCAATAGTTCATTTTATTGACTTATTAGGAGTGTCTATGTGCCAGGGTTTGTTCTGAACTCTGGAGATTCATCAGTGAACAATTTAGACAGGTCCCTTCCTTCCAGGAGCTGACAATGCAAAGACCTGGAGGAAGGGGAGGGGGTAGAGAGAGAGAGATGAGCTGAAGGATGTTCCAACTCAGCTACTCTCCACAGTGAGGGACCTGTGTGACCTTGGCAGATTGCTCATTCTCTCAGAGCTCCTGGTTCATGGAGGATCTATTTAGATGGACTTGTGTATATGAAATCACCTTGTAAATCACACATTACTCAGTGTAGTTTCCATGGTTATCTGTTTCTGAAAGATGTCCTCTGCTTTGGAGTCAATACTGGAGTATCCTAGGCTGATGCACTTTGGAACTCTGAGGAGTTCCACGTTACCTTTTACTTCACCATGTTTTGGAGCATGCTCAGATCTGTGCTTTTTCCTGTGCTCTCTTGATGTCACCCACACTCCTCCCTCTCCTTACACCTGTGCAGCAGTCTGATATGGCCCAGGCAAGAAACAGGGGACATAGAAATTGTGGCTGAAGAGACTTAATGAAAAGATATTTTGTAAAGATGAGAAGAAAGTTAAGGAAAACCCAGAAAGGAGTAGCGAGCTTTCTTGGGGTCTACAAGAGCAAGAATCCTTTTACCATACCAGGAGACATATAAGTAGTTGGTCCCTAGAGCCTAGGAGACAGCCACCTGGCAGAAGCTATCATCATAGGTGGAGGAACAAAGAGAAGCATGGGTCACTATGGACCACGGAAAATAAATACACTAAATTACTTTTTCCCCCGGTCCCTATGTAGTATCAACTGTACAATGTTTGGGACCTTGTTAAAAAAGGGGCCAGCAAGTGGTGTGGTGGTTAAAGTGCTGGACTCCCACATGGCTGACTATGATTCAATCCCAGACTAGTGGCTTGAAACTCACACTGGGCATGTGTGCATGTGTGTCCAAAATCCTGGGAGGAGAATGGAAGAGAAGGGATTGCAGCATGGCCATCCAACTTGGGGGGCAGTGTTTCAACTTCCTTATCAGTTTCTTTCTGTCTCTGTGGCAAGTGAACATGCCCTATGGAACAAACCTTTAAAAATTATTTCAAGACACCAACAGCATTATCAAGTGCAACTAAGTGTAAGACCTTTCTGAGCATTGTTCCCTGTGTGACCACTCAGGTTGCAGAGTGTATTGACTGTGCTTGTAGCTCCTGCAAACTTGATGCTTTAACATCTTCTCTTCATATATATGGTGGACACTCCTTATTCTGGGCAATCTGATAACCTTGAGTCACCTTAATTGTCTTCCTGCCTCACTTATAACCCTCCCTCAATCCTCTCTTCAATTGTCTTGAATCTATAGATAACTTGTAGGAGAACTGATACTAGCAAAGTTCAATCTGATAATTCATGAACATAGTATATCTCTCCATTCATTTAGGTTTTCTTTAAGTTCTCTCAGTAATGGTTTGTAGTTTTTAGTATGTAGGCCTTGCATATATTTTGTCACATTTGTACCTAAGTATTTCATATTTTTTATGCTATTATAAGTGACCTTGTTTTTTAAAAAATAAAATTTAATTGTTTATTGCTAGTATACAGCAATACAATTGATTTCTAAATATCAGTCTTGTATCCTGAAACATTATTAACTCACTCAATAGGTCTAAACATTTTAAAAATAGATTCTGTAATATTTTATGTTCATATAATCATGTTTGGAAATAAAAACAGGTTTTATTTTTGTTTTGTGCTAATAAAAAAAGACCACTCAAATGAGAAAAAGCAAAGGATATTTATTCAGAGCTTGTCATAGCAAGGAAGTCAACTACCATAACATGCATTTGAAAAAGACTCAATACAGATAGATGAGAGGGAAAGCTTTATACTTAAGGAAGGAAGGGAACTGATACTAGAAATGTTCCTTGATTGGATATTTTTGGCATGGGGAAGTGGCAGGTGGATTAACTTAAAATTAGGGTATTCTTTGCAGTTAGTTTGGAGTGGATATTTAGCTCTACTTAGTTGGTCCTAAGTTGAAAACAGAAGCAAAATTAGGGAAGCTTTATGCTTTCTGTAATTAATCATATTCTAGCTGTCCTGAGCTTTTTGCTACATAAAGTAGTTTGCCTTTCTGGACTGGTTGCTATAGACAGACGTGTAGTGGTTTCTCCAGCTTGTGGGTCAGAATTTATTTTTTTAAAGAGGTTTTTGCCTTAGGGTGCATGTGTTCACTGAAGAGTGAGAGTGAGAGTGAGAGTGAGAGAGAGAGAGAGAGAGAAGGAGAACCCTGAGAAAGTGAGAAATCACTCCTAGGGTGGGGGTGGACAGCCACGCCACAGTCCCTTCATTCTCTTCCCAGGATCTTGGGCATGCGCGCATATACTCCCTGGGTGATTTTCAAGTCACTGGGTCTAGAACTCAAACCAGAATTGACCATATAGAAATCCAGTATATAACTGCGATGCCATCTGCTGGCCCCAGAATTCTGTTTTCATAAATGACCTGACTGTTGTCCCATTTGTATTAGGTCATTGGAAAAGTCATGACATATTTTTCTATAAAAAAATATGCTGTGACTTTTCAGACAACCTAATATATTCTCTCTCACTTCACAATCTGAATGCATTCCATTTTATTACTTGCTTATTCATTTATTTATGCCTATTGTCCTAGTTAAGAGCCCCAAGTTCAATATAGTGTGAAAGAGGTGAGACATTTTACCACTAATATGTTAACAGAGGTTTTTATAAATGCTTTTTAACAAATTTAATAATTTTTCTTCTAGTTGGCTGAAAGGATAGTTTATGAGGAATTTATGTAGAGATTTTCCAAATGCTTTTTTTTTTTTTTTTTTTTTTTTCTATTGTTGCATCTGTTGAAATACTGATACTTCCCTCTTTTCTGTCTCCCATCTATTGTGAATTTCACTGATTAATTTTCTAATGTTAAACCTACCTTGCATTCTTGGGATAAATCCCATTTGGTTATAATGTATTATCATTTTAACATTGTTAGGTTTGATTTGCTAAAAAATTGTTAAAAATTATTCTATCCATATTCATGAAGTTTATCTTTTTTTTCTCTTCGTAACATCTCTGGTTTTTGATGTCAGTATAACGCTGGCAACACAATGAGTTGGAAAGTGTTTCTCTTTAGTTTTGGTAAGAGTTTTTATGCAGTTGGTATTTTCTTGAATTGTTTGGTAGAATCTTCGAGTGAAACCATCCAAGTGTGGTGTTTTCCTTCTGGAAGGTTTTTAATTACAAACCCAATTTCCTTCATAGAAAGGCTATTCTAGTTATCTGTTCTTGAGTGAAGTTTGGCAGTTTGTTTTTTCAGGTAATTTGCTTATTTCATCTAAGTTGTAGAATTATTTATCACAAAAGTTCATAACATTACCTTATTAGTTTAAAATATTTAAAATCTGTAATGGCGTTGTATCTCTTATTTCTGATATTGGTGATTTGTGTCCTTCCCCCCCACTCACCCCCTTTTTAATCTATCTGACTAGAGCTTAATCAATTTTACTGATCTTCTCAAAAACCAGCTTTTGCTTTCATTGATTTTTCTCTACTATTTTTACGTTTTCCTCTTTTGTGATTTCCAATCAGATATTTACTTTTCCCCTTCCTTTTGCTTCCATTAGGATTAACTTACTCTACTTTATCTAGCTTTTAAGGTAGAAACTGAGGTAATCAATTTGAGACCTTTCTTTTCAAGTATAAGCATTCAGTGATATAAACTTGGTATAGAATTTTTGAAATCTCTTTATTATAAATACAGAATATTGAAACTAACTAGGAGATTAGAAATTGTCATGTTTTGGGCTGGTCTTATAACCAAGTCAGATCCCACATGGCCCATGAAGGCTAGAATTCTGGCCCGTGGTAGCTTGAAAAACATGCCAGGTTCAAGTGTGTCCTTAAAATCCTGACAGAAAGGAGGAAGGATGGCGGCAAGACCACACCCCATTTAGGGGTTGCTTTCTCTCTTTTCTCTCTTTCTGGGGAGTGCGTGTGGCCACTGACAAATTAAAAAAAAAAGAAATATTTATGTTCCACCTTTGCATTTAATTGGATTTTATAGGAAACATAAACTTGTCAGCATTTTAAATTTATGTACCTTTGCTGGTGTTTAGTGAAACAATTCTTGTGAAACCAATTTTGGAATGTTACCTATTTTTATACTTAGAAACAGACTCTAGCTTTCTATTCCACTTTAATCTTTGTAACTGACTTTAAAATTACACTCTACCTACTCATCCCTGAACCTAGAATAGCTTCTGGTGAAATGCAATCCAATCCCAGTTTTCTTCTGTTAACAACCTATTTTTATGTATTATCTATCCTAGCGTCTAGAACCTTTGTGGAAGGGGAGTGCTCTTAGATATACCAAAGCCAAGGGAAGATGTCAGGTTGAAAAAATATAATGATGTGAATTCTGGCTGATAAGCTGGGAGATATAAGGACTGAAAGAGGATGGTGAATAGATGGGTATTCATGGAAGGAGATTTCACAAGAGAGTAACTAGGAAACACAGGTTAGCTGTTCTTTCTTTCCCCTCCCCTCCCCTCCCCTCCCAAAAGTGAGAGAGAGAGAGAGAAATCATCCATTAAGGGTGGTTGTCATGTTGCAATCCGTTCTCCATTTTTTTTTTTTTTTTTGGGATATGGGGCACAGGCGTGCATACACACACACACACACACACACACACACACACACACACGGCATGATTTTCAATCTTCCAGGTCTGAGACTTGAACTGCAGTCGGCTGTTCAAGCACAACACCTTAACCACCGTGCCACCTGCTGGTCCCTAGCTGTTTTTTCTTTTGGTAGCAATAACTCAACCAAAATACTGTATATTCCAGATGCCTTATGTTGGTGTTTTTTGATCTTGTATTTGTATAATTGGCATCAAGTGTTGGAAGAACAATGAATGGATGGATGGATGAAGGAACAATTGTTACATAATTCTGTGTATTATCCACTTGTTAAAGTGCCTGGCTATTTAACCCCTCTCATAGCTGAAATATAGTAGAGTTTTGTTCTGTTTTTCCTTTTCTTGGTAGAGTTGGTTTAATCTAGAAAATGATAGCTAAGTATCTTAATAGGGCACCAATATGAGTTAATTTTCTCACTCACTTTTGTTCAATTTCAGAAATTTACCCTCAGCTGGAAGGAATACGTTAGGAATAACAGGAGTTGGAGTAGAATGTGACTTCGAATCAACATATCACCCCTTGTTGAAGTCCACAAGAAAGGCCCCTGTAGAGGAGAGCAGATGGTTGTGTTTAAGGCACTAATGTCTGCTGGAATTCTAATTCAGATAAGAAAGGCACCTGCAGCTGGACTGCCCCTTGGCTGCTGTGTGTTATTGTGTTAAATCAGAAACAGCTACAGTGGGCTGTGCAGGGGCTGAAGGAAGCCAACTCCCTGTTCTTAAATAATAATAATAATAGTTTTAGTGTTTACACCCTCTTCATCAGTTCCCAAAATTTCAGTGCATTTGTGTGAAACACAAAATGAGTCAGCAGGTGAAAGGAGTAGGGCAGGTGGTGAGAGGGAAATGGCTCTCCATGGTGCTGCATAATCATAGAGGCCCCAGTACAGTTCGGATTATCATTTGCCTTGAATGAGAAGATACCCAGCCTGTGTGCACAATCTCCTGCTTAAATGCTTCTTGATAGTCTTGGGCAACTTTATATATGCATATTTACCCACAAGCTGACTTTTTTTTTTTTTTTTTGGAGAGGTGTTTTTGCTATAGGGCGCGTGCGCTTACCAGACAGACAGAGAGAAACATAGAGACAGAAAGCAAGAAATCACCCCCCAGGGAGGATGGTCACGCTGCAATCCCTTCTCCTTCATTCTCCTCTCGGGATCTTGGGCACGCACGCACACGTGCCCAGTGTGAGTTTTAAGCCACCGGGTCCGGGACGTGAACCGCGGTTGACTACGGGGGAGTCCAGCGACATAGCCATTATGCTAACTGCTGGTTCCCTCCACAAGCTGACTTTTGAGGAGAGCCTCTGAATCAAAATTAGATTGCCAAGAATGGTGAGGCTAAAGACGAAATTACAGAATGCTGACCATGTATTTGAGAAAGACAACCAGAATGAAGTCTGACAGACAATTCTGTTTCTTTTGCTTCAACTTCAGTCTTGAGACAGCAAGACTAATTAATATACTATGTGCAATCAATTCAAATCAAGAGGCATTTTTTGGATACCTATAGTCTGTTCTGCCCTGTTAATAAGATAGAGCAGATTCATCAAACATTGTTGTTTGCCAAAGGGGTTGTGGTTTGGGCTATACAAAATTAGATAGACTATAAAACCATTTGATGAATTACTTCAATGGAATTAATAAAGGAGCTAAAATATATAGTGAAAATAGTGAGAACCGTGAGACTAAATTAGAATATGATGAAATTACTGTCCTGGAGCTAGTGGATGAGATTTTGTAGGGGGCTCAGTCTTGGAATAGACATGGAAGGGTTGTTATGGGTGAGTCCATGAATGGGAGGTATGCATGTGTTGTTCTAGGAGTTGGGGTGAATACACAAGTACGTACCATGTTGCAGTACCACATTGCATTAGGTTGTCAGGAAAGTCATGACATGTTTTTCTATGCAAAAATGCATCATGACTTTCCTGACAAGCCAATAGTTAAGATGCCTCTGGGGTCAGAAAACCTGGGTAAAAGTCCTAGCTCTATACAATCCACTAGTTGTTTTGTCTTACATAAGTTAAACAGCATTTAACCTCAGGTGCAGAGTTAAGTTAATCATGCTCAAAGTTTCTAACGCATTACCAAAATTGGTCTATGCAAGGTGCCTACCTTATTTTTTTAAAAAATTTAAATGATTTATTTCATTTAATTTATTATTATTATATTTTAATTTGTTATAGGGCATATGAGAGAGAGAGAAAGAAAGAATATGCCAGGTCTGGGTCTTGAACCACAGTTAGCCATGTGGGAGTCCAGTGCCTTAATGACCATGCCACCTGCTGACTCCACTTTATTTTATTATCACATCCTAGAAAGGACTTGATAGAGGAGATCCCTAAAAGAGTTGATGTTGAAGGCTATCTTCTGACAGTATGTCCAGTAATAGAAGTAACCAGTTGCTCTTTGAAGGGGGATCAGGGCAATACATCTTTATGCCAATCAAACTAATTCTCTTTGAGTTCAGATGGTCTCCTTGTTAATTCTGCCAGTTTTTCTAGGTAAATGTGTTACTTACAATAAAATTTAGTCCTACTCATTCTATTCTTAGATCTCTTTTTTCTTTTTTTATAGTGTTAGTGAGGAATTCTAGTGCTGTTTAACAGCAGCGATGGTTATCATATTTTTCTTATTTTTAATCTAAAAAAAGTCATCGAAATTTCTCCATGAAGTATAATGGTTGTTGAATATTTTCCCCATAGTTTGTATGGAGAGAAGAATATTTCTATATTCCCTTAACTTTCTGGGTTTTTAAAAAATTACAAATAGGTACTGGGTTTTATCAAATGATTATTCTGCATTGGTTGAGATATGATTTTTCTTTAGTTTATTAATGTTATAAACAACATTGATTTTTAAAAACATTTTGTTATGTTTGCTTTTCTTGGATAATCTGTTCATGATACATTAAAAAAAGCACAATGTAGTATTCACTTGGTTAATTTTACTTAAGAATTTTAGCATCCACATTTAAAAATAATGGGCCTATAATACATCATAAAATGATTTGGGCATCAGACCCTTTTATTTTTTATTTTTAAATTTTTGTGGGTTGTGGTGCTGGTAGTAGAGAAGAGAGGAAATGTGTAGTGACTATTTCAACTTTTTTTTCTTTTTTTGGAGAGATTTTCGCTATAGGGTGCGTGCGCTCGCCAGACAGACAGAGAGAGACAGAGAGACAGAAAGCGAGAAATCACCCCCCGGGGGGATGGTCACACCGCAATCCCTTCTCCTCCATTCTCCTCCATTCTCCTCTTGGGATCTTGGGCACTCACACACATGTTCCCGGTGTGAGTTTTAAGCCACTGGGTCTGGGATGCGAACCGCGGTCGACTACATGGGAGTCCAGCGACATAGCCATTACGCTAACTGCTGGTTCCCTATTTCAACTTTTTTTTATTGAGACTTTTTTTCAAGACTTTAATCTCGAATTAATTTTTTTGTATATGGTATGAGATAGGAGTCTTAACTTCAGTCTTTTGCATACAGTTTTCTCACCATCATTCATTGAATTGTTTTAACATTATTACCAAAATCAGTTATCCATAAATGGGTTATGGGTTTTCAATTCTATGATGTTGATCTGTATGTCCATCCTTGTACTAGTACTACACTGTCTCAACTACTACGGTTTTATAAAAAGTTTTGGATTGGAAAGCATGGGTTCTCCAACTCTCCAACTTCCCTTTCAACTTTTCAAGATTGTTCTGGAGTTTCTGTGAATTTTAGTATCAGCTCATCTGTAAGAGTTTTTTTTTGCTTGTTTTGTTTTGCTATTAGAAATAACTTAGTACATTTTATTTTTGGGTTACTGTTAGTGTTTAGGAATGCCACTGATTTTTGTATTTTTATTTTGTATCTTGCAACCTGGCTGAACTAGTTTATTAAACCTGCTAGATTTTTTTATAGACTCATTAAGAGCACATCATCTACAAATAGAGTTTTCCTTCTTTCCAGTCTGCATGCTCCCCAGCCTCCCCTTTCTTGTTACTTAGCAGCACTGTTTAGAACCTCCAGTTCAGTGTTGACTACAAGGGATGAGAGGGGACATTCTTGTGCTTGTCTTGGAATAAAAGCTTCTGATCTTCTACCATGAAGTAGGCTGTTCTTCACAGATAGTGTTATTAGGCTGAGGAACTTCATTTCTATTCCTAGCTGTTGAATTTTTGTCATGAGAGGGTGCTAGATTTCGTCCCAAACTTTTTCTGGCTTTGTTCAGATGATAATACGATTTCACTTTTCATATATTGATGTGGTATATTAATGGATTTTCATCTGTTAAATAATAATTTTTACTTGGTCATGGTATATAATTTTACTATGAATTATGCCTGCTTTTTATTTTTTATGATTCCACTTTTTTGTTTCATATTGGTAATATTTTCTTAACTCTTTTTAAATTGTACTTTCAGATTTACATGTAATCATTTTATGTGTTTCTGAGGTACACTGTGGATTTTTAAAACATGCATTGGGTTGTTGGAAAAGTCACAACGTATTTTTTGTTTTTCTATGCAAAAATACGTCACGACTTTTCCAGTGACACAATATATAATGCATAGTAATCAAATCAAGGATATAAGTTCATTCACCATCCCTCACACACTGCGTTGTGTCCCCCTCCCCCAATATCTCTATTGGTTTTTTGAAGTATGTGTTACTTTGTCACTTATGTTCGTTGTTCAATTATGGTCTACAGTTCCCAAACCTGTTCTACTTGTTTCCGTGTACTCTTTTAACCAATTTCTTCCCATTGCTCCCACTCCAGCTCTCTATACAATATCTAATATTGACCACTACTCTTTCTACTTGGGTGTTATAAGGTCCTGTTTAGCTTCTGCTAATGAGTGGTGGCATACAATATTTGTCTTTCATGGCGTGACTTATTACACTTAGCATTATTTCTTCTGAGTTAATCTATTTTATGTCAAATGCCAGGAACTCATTGTTCTTTATGGGTGAGTAGTGATACATTGTGCATAAATCACGTAATTCCTTGACTTATTCACCTTTTGTTGGTCACTTAGGTTGATTCCATATCTTAGCTATTGTGATTACTATTAGTGAATCATAAACCAATGCTGCAGCAAACATGAATGTGTAGGTATCTTTTAGATTGTTTTCCTAGCTTTTGGATATATACCCAATAGTTGGATTAATGGGTCAAAGAAATTCGTAGTTTTAGATTTTGGAGGAATCTCCATACTGTATTCTACAAAGACTGTACTAGTGTACATTCCCACTGACAGTGCACAGATGTTCTTCTTTCTCCATGTCCTCATTTGCACTTGTCATTTTTTATTTTTTGGATAATAGCCATTCTGATTGAGGTTAGCTGATATCTCATTGTGGTTTTGATTTGCCGTTCCCTGGTGATTGATAATGTTGAACTTTTTTTTATATGCTTTTGGCCATTCATATGCTTTCTTCAAAAGTTGTCTATTCAAATTGCCCATTTTAATTGGATTATTAGTGTCTTTGTGAGCTAAGTTTCTTATAAATTCCAATTATTAATCCCTTGTCAAAAGTATAATTTGCAAATATATTCTTCCATTCTGTGCATTGTCTCTTTACTCTGATAATTATTTCCTTTGCCATGTAGAAGCTTTTTAGCTTAATATAATCTTACTTGTTTCTTTGGTGCTATTGTCTATGTTTTAGGGGTCTTATTGTACTTAAAGAATCTTTTCCTAAACCAATATCTTGGAGTATTTCCTCTAATGCTTTATGTAAGTAGCTCGACAAATTTATTTTTTACATTTAAGTCCTTACTGCATTTTGAGTTGAGTTTTTTTTTTTTTTTTGTATACAGTGAGAGATAGGGATCTGGTTTCATTCTTCTGTGGGTGAAAATCCTGTTTTCACAGCACCATTGATTGAAAGACCATTTTTTCCCTACTGAATAGTCTTGGGACCTTTGTCAAAAATCAAGCGGGTATCTATTCTTGGCTGTATTTCTTAGTTCATTTGGTTTCATTGGCCAATGTGTCTGTTTTTTTGTGCCAGCACTCATACAGTTTTGGTTATTATGGCTTTGTAATATACTTTGAAGTCAGGTGGTGTAATGCCTCACTTTATTCTTTTAACCTAGTACTATTTTGGCTATTTGTGATGTTTTATGATTCCAAACAAATTTTATAATTGTTTTTTCTATTTCCCTGAAGAATAACACTGGTATTTTTTAAACTTTATTTATTATTATTACTATTATTTTCCAGTTTGATCAGACAGAGAGAGAGAGAAAGTGAGAAAGCAAGCCACCAGGTCCAGGACTTGAACCGCATGTGGGATTTGATTCCCATGTGGGAATCCAGTGTTTTTAACCACCACGCCACCTGCCGGCCCCCAAAGGAAACACTGGTATTTTGATAGTAGATTGTATTGAGTTGGTAGATCATGTAGGGAAGTATTGATATTTTGCCTATATCAATTCTTCCAGTCTATGAACAAGGGAGGTCTTCATATATTTTTTTTCTTTGTGTGTGTGTATGACTTGCTATTTTCATTGTAGAAATCTTTCACTTCCTTGGTTAAATTTATTTCTAGGTGTGTGTGTGTGTGTGTGTGTGTGTGTGTGTGTGTGCGTGTGTGTGTGTTTCTAGGGGTGTGTGTGTGTGTGTGTGTGTGTGTGTATGCTTGTGTGTGTGTTTAGGAGGGAGGCTATCATAAATGTAATTGCTTGGTTAATTTCTATTAGCCTGGTCATTATTAGTGTAAAAAAAAGCTACTGATTCTGTGTGTTGCCTACTATTCTCTAAATTTACTGAAGTTATTAAACAAATTTAAGAGATCTTTAGTAAGTTACTTAGGTTTTCTATGTATATGATCATAAAATCTGCAGAGAGGGATAATTTAACTTCTTCCTTTTCAATTTAAGTATCTTTCATTTCTTTCCCTCGCTTGATAGCATTAGTAAGGACTTCCAGTACTACGTTGAATTTCCTGGATCTGATGTCTGTGTTTCTTCATAAATTTGAGAAGTTTTTAGTTAATATCTCATGAAACAAATTTTGTATGCTTTTTTCTCCTTCTGGAATATACAGTATGTAGCTATTTGACTGCTTAACAGTGTCCAACAGTTTCCAAACTGTCTTCATTTTAATTTTTTTTCTTTTTTGATTATCTGGGTTATTTCAAAGATTGAGTCTTCAAATTTAGAGATTCTTTCTTCTGTATGATCTTACCTGTTGTTACTCTCTACCAATTTTTAAACTTCCTGTATTGAATTCTTCATCTTCAGAATTTCTGTTTGATTTTTAAAAAGATGTCTCTCTTCACTGATTTTTTTATTGATATCATGCATTGTTTTTCTAATCCTCTGAAATTGACTGTATTCTCTATATTACAATGAATTTTATTATAATCGATTTTCTGAATGCCATATCTGAAATTTCTATGGTTAGTCTCATTAGTTGTTAGTGGAGAACTAGTGCATTCCATTGGAAGAGAAATATTTCCTTGTTATTTCATACTTTTTGTGTCCTTGCATTGGTATTTGGGCATCTGGTGGAACACTCACTTCTTCCTGTAGATGTGGATAGATGTTTTAGCTTTGGTCCTGCTTGGATTCAGTGCTGAAATCTCTGTATACTCTCCAGTGGTGGCTGTGGGAGCTGTCTTTTCAACCTCTAGGTAAGTCTAGATTTTCATGCTGTTGTGTCAGGTATAGAAGGAATAGATCCACCTGTAACAATGATAGCGAATGCCCTACAGGGTGACTTTTGGAGATCTCAATCCCGTGTAGGAGTGGGGGCCTCATGCAGGTGAGGTAACTGTGAGGAGGAATCAGCTGAGAATTGGTAAAGTTCTCTGTTTTGAGTGAGTTGCACACAGGCGTGTAGATGCTGGCTGTGCAGTTGTGTCTCTGGAGGTGTGTTGATGCTTAGTTTGCTGATCACGTGCTCTCCCCAGAGTTGAAGGAAGTGATCCTCCTTATTGTCTGCCCTTCTCTGCTGTGCCCTCACCTCTGTCAATATTTAAGGAGTTGGGGTTGCCGTTGGCTATAGAGCTCTGTCCAAGTGTAAGGCGGGAGCTCAGGAGGGATTTCACTGTGTTTGGAGGGAGCCAGCCTCCCTGGTGCCTGGGGTCTCTGTCAAAACTGGTCTCTCCTCTGGGGTATGGTTCTCTGCTTGGACTGAAGGGGCCAAGAGCCTACTGGTTTCTACCTCTTCTTTGCCAAGGATTGGGGGATATCCCTGGTCACCTCCTCTCTTCCAGAGAGAAGTCGTCACCATCCTTCCAGCCACCTCAATCCTTCTATTTGTTCAGGGGGCTCCGAAGAAGCCACATTGCTGGCAGATACAGAAGGGATATAAATTGAGAGTCTTAAATCCGGAGGAGGGGGACCACAGGCATCCCGATCTCTGAAGGGAGGATTTTGAATGTCTGGATTTCTGTCTCTGCTGGGGTTGGGTGTACTCAAGTGCTGTGCCCTGGATGGGGTGTGTATAGGAGGATAATGAGAGTCCTTGGTCTCTGGTCGTAAGGAGATCAGGTGACCACAGTTACAGAGGGGTGATGGGGTGGCGGATCAAGGGTCCTCTCTGAGGCAGTGGGTCTGTGCATCTCTCTGAGATGGGTAGAAGTAGGGCTCCTGGGTGGGGGGAGGATCTTGCTTACCCTTTTCCTCACAGTGGAGCTCGTGCAGGCCCTGAGCCTTTCCGAGTTTGGACATTCATTCTTTTCACTATGTCTCCATTGTGTGTCTTGATGCCCCAGAAACCCCTCACTGTCTGCCTCCTGGACTCTGCCATTCTTCCCTCACTCCTCTGCTTGAAATGTAGTCATTTATCCAACTTTTTTGGTCTTCTTTGGCGAGAAGCCACAGTGAGTGTGTCTCTCTAGTTGGGCCCTCCTGGGCCACCCCTTTGACTCTTTAAATGCATTTATTCTCCTTATTTTAAACTCTTGGTTCGTGTATTCTAACACTATTTCACTTGGTTTTGTGCCTGTTTCCTGCAAGAAGGAGAATGTTGTGTTCCAGACTTGAGACTGGACGTCACAGAGAGAATTAGGCTTACGAAGGATGGTGATGACTTCTCTCTGGAAGTATTGCATTTGTGTAAGTAGTAGGAGGTCTAAGGGGAAACACTCTGAAGGTGGTTTGGAGCAGGAGGAGGAGAGTTGGGAGAGCGAGGGAGAAAGGAGAGTCTGGAGTGAGCACTGTCAGTGGGAGGATTGAGAGCTGGAGAATGCTGGAGTGATGCCCCTGCCGAAAACAGGCTCCTTCATGTTCTGCATGTTCCAGCCTACTCTTTGTAGGTCCCTGGGAGGCGAGCCTCAAGGCTGGTTCTTCCTGATTTCACCTTGCACCGAAGTGCAATCCGGCTGAAGCTGGGAGATTGTTCCCTAGTCTGTTCTTTACCTGCCAGTCTGGGCTTGGCAGCCATAGACATGGAGGGGAGAGGAGAGGACTCCCAAGAAGGGGAAAGTAAAGCCAATTTTTTTTTTTTAATATACTTTTCTATGAACCATGGGGTCAGTTGATAATAAACCTAATTCCCAGGCCTTCATACCTTGTAATTCTTATTAGGATGGAAACCTGCCTTTTAAAACACTGTCTGAGATTCTGAATAAGTAGGTCTAGGGCCTAACCTGGAGAAAAAATGGAAGGGAAAGGACCACGCCAGGTCTGACCTGAAGAGAGGGCAGGCAGCGAGGTAGGATGAGGGCTTCCTGCAGGCCCTCTCACTGTCCCCAGGAGGCAGGGCCTGCATTCCATGGATTTTGGAAATGTGCATCTCTGACCATTTCTCTTTGGCCCTTCTAGCTGAGGGATAGAAGTGCCATGGAGACTCTGGGAACAGCTGGGGGTAAAGGTAGAATAAAATCATCTTCTCCTGAACCACCTGGCTAGAGAGGCTGGATTATTTTGGAAGTCTCCTATTTTCCTTTACCCATGTTGTCAGTTCAAACCTGTAAACAGACTGAAGTCGGGGACTTAGAGCAGGCAAATAGATAAATGGAAAAGCAGGTGTTGGTTGAGCGGCAGGTGACTGCGGAGGTGCAGCTGGCAGCACTTGCATGCTTGCCCGTAAGGTCTGTAAAGTAGTCAACAGAGCAAGTACTGCCAGAAAGACAAAATAAGCTTCTGAGTACTTGACTACCTGGGGCCTCTGAAAGATGGTATTCAGGAGAACAATATTCTGTTTCCCTGTCCTCAGGTGAAACGAAGCTCCTAACCTAGTTTCCTGCTAGCTTCATAGCTAGGCCCTACCAGTTTCAGGATGGTGTGGGGTGAGGACTTGCAGCTGCGCTTCGTGGTAATTGTGTGTGCAAGAAAGTAGCTCAGATCTGAGTGTGTGCTGAAGAGGAACATTAAAGGGGAGGGATGGATATGTTTTTCTATGCATATTATTTTACACCGAAAAATGTTCTTTATACAATTTACTGATCATGGCCAACAGGTGGCGTGGTAGTTAAGGCACTGGACTCCTACATGGCCAAACACAGTTCGAGTTCCAGACCTGGTGGCTTGAAAATCACATCAGGTGTGTGTGCCCAAAATCCCTAGAGGAGCAAGAAGGAAAAGGGATTGCGGCATAGCCATCCCCCCGTAGGGTGATTTCTCATTTTCCCTCTCACTGTGTCTCTCTGTTTCTCTCTAGTGAGCGTATGTACCCTATGGTAAACACATAAGCAAACAAAAAACATCCTAAGGAAAAAAAATCACTGATCACCTTCTTTCAGATTGTGTTATATACACCTAGAAATAATGTGGATATAAAATCTTTAAAAAGGAAGTCACATTTCAAGTGTAACCAAGAATTCAACTTACAAGTATAACTTGCCAAGAGACGGAGAATCCTTTTGCTAAGCAAGCACTCTGCTGTGTGGTTTGTTAGTCTCATTATTTACTTCCCCTATTACTTTGTTTGAAGTGTGGTCCAGTTAAGTTATGCCCTTTCATTGGACTTACCTCGCCATTTAAGTAGCTAACAAGTGTTTCTAGAGTAACTACCTTGTGCAGACTATCTGAAGGTGCATCGTGGACATAGATAAGCACTATAAACATGGGGAGAAATTGAGGACTCAGCCATAAGAAGAGTTCAGTTGGAGAATAATTATATAGACCATGGCAAGGAATAAAGGATACTAGGGTAAAAGAGAATCTGTGAAAATGCTAAACAGAAGAGAAAGGTGATGTGCAGGCAAGCTTTGCCACTGCCATTGACCTTGGGGTGGTTGGGATGGTTGTCCCGCTTTGCCCAACTTCTGTCCACACAAGGGTAGAGGCCCTAGCTCTCCATTTCCCCACAGACTAAGCCTCATGCCAAGGAAATATTTGGAGACCGTGCTCCCTCACGGCAGTGATAAGGTTAATCATGGGAGGCTGCACACAGTGATATTTTTATAAAGTGCTAAAATTTTTCTTGGTCCAGCCATGAATTTTACAGGAGATACCAAGAGACCTTGGCAAAGTAGAGCCCATGATTGGCTCTTGTTGTTTAAGCTCTCACAACTCAGAAGGATTTGCTGGCTTTGTTGCTTCAAATCACCCAGCCTCCTCTGATTTTAATAATGGATCACACTGGCTTCATTTTCCCCCTCAGCTCTCATTTTAACTCCTCTACAAGGGACTTCTGGGGGAATGTCCCTTTTTTTTTCTCCTGCACATCAAAAGAAAGGTTTAATTGAGCCTGTATACGTTTATTTCTCATGCGATTCTGCTTAAAATGTGCAGACATGATGGAGACATGTTTAGCTTTGTGCTCACACCACAGAAGAACCATGCCTGCACCCTTTGGTGGTGATTTCATGTTTCTGAGTTGCAGACTTTGATTTAGAATTCTGACACGTTGATGTAGTCACTTGTGTGGGCAGAGAGTAATACAGGTTTAGTGCAAGCATGTTTATGTGATCATGGGTTCTACACATCCCATCATACACATTTTTCTCCAACAAAAATATATTTTTCCCCAATATTCATTTAAGACAAGCATTTCTCATTTTAAATGCTCTTTTAAGATATTTTAGAAAAGACAGAGTGACCTAATTCTAGAAAATTCGAGACTATCCTTTTTGCTTTCGCGAAACGGACTGATGGCTGTGTACGAGGAGAGAGACCCCATGAGAACATTTAGATTAGGCGGACGGCACGTATATTAGCTTGGGCTGTCATGGCAACACACGGCACATGGGGCGGGGGGCAACAAGAACCAGTTCTGTTTCTCAGTTCAATAGTTACGGAAGTAGAAGTCCATGATCAAGGCCCTGGCAGGGTTGGTGACGGCTCTCTTCATGGCTCACAGAGGGTCACCTCCTCCCCAGGTCCTCACAGGGACTTTCCTCTGTGCAGAATGGAGGAGAGGAGAGTACACTATCTGGTGCCTCTTCTTTCCTTATAAAGAAACTCCCTCATTAGTTCTCTTATTTTAAAAGAATATAAGAACATTTAAACATTTAAATAACATGTAATACTTATAAAATATTAATCCTTTGGTATGTTTTTCCTAGACTTTTGCCATGTATGCATACATACATGTATGTTTATATGTATGTAATTTTTTTGTTTAAAAATTTGGCACCATTTATATTGTGATTTGAAGATTTTTTTCTTACTATTTTACATATATTTTAATGTCATTGAATTTTACTATGCTTGCAGATGGCTGTTTGGTAATTTATCATATAGATGTAATATCTCTCCCTTTAAGGCACTTAAATTATTTTTTAATCTTTACTATTATAAATAAATGGGAATACGTGCCTCTGAATTGCTTCCTGAAGATAAATTCGTAGACACAGGATCAAATTGGTTTTGCATTTTGGATATATATTGCAAAGTTTCTCAGGAAGCTTGTGTCAATGTATAAGCCTGTTAGCTATGTACAATACTGCCAGTTTTCTTGCATCTTCACCAATGTTGATAGTTTGTATTCCTGCCAATTTGATGGGTGAAAATATATACTTTTCAAATTAAAAAATTGTAAGGTAGCGTGAGAATAAACTTCTTATATATGTCTTTTATCTGTTAACTTTTTTATTATTACCATTCCATTTAAAATCTTTTAATTGTATAAATTTGTGAGAACATTCTTTATCCCATTGGTATTAAGCCACTGTATGTATCTTTACTATTTTGTGAGTTGTCTCTTATATGTATGTATTTTAGATGAAAAACAACTTAACTGGGGCCAGCTGGTGGTGTGGTGGTTAAGATGCTGGACTCCCATATGGCCATCCACAGTTCGAGTCCTGGACCCGGTGACTTGAAACATACATGCTGGGTGTGTGTGCGCATGTGTGCCCAAAATCCCAGTAGGAGAATAGGGGAAAGGGGATTGCAGCATAGCCATGGTGCTGGGGGATGATTTCTCACTTTCCCTCCTTCTGGCTCTCTGCACTGAGAGTGCATGTGCCGAATGGCAAAAGGCTACAGAAAACCAAACCAAGCTAAGAAATAAAAAAACTTCATTAAGAATTTTATCTATTTCAGGACCAGCAATTAGCGTAATTGGCTATGTCGCTGAACTCCCATGTAGTCGACAGGGGTTCGAGTCTCGGACCCAGTGGCTTACACTTACGCCAGGCGCCTGTGCGTGCCCAAGATCCCAAGAGGAGAATGGAGGAGAAGAGATTGTGGCGTGGCCATCCCCCCTCCCCCGGGGGGATGATTTCTCGCTTTCTATCTCTCTGTCTCTGTCTCTCTGGCGACTGCACATGCCCTATAGCAAAATCTTCTCCAGAAAAAAAAAAAAAAGAAAGGATGTTATCTATTCCTAGAGAGAGTGCGTATGTGAGAGAGGCAAGCATGGGGGAGAGGTACCCTTGATAGGGTCTTTCCTCACCACCATCCTTGCTCTGACCCACCAGCCTCTCAGGCAACCAGGATCAGCAGCATGCCTGGTGTGTTCAGGGCAACCTGGGATCTGAACACTGGGCCTTCCCGTGTGGCTCCAGCCCCGCACAGCAGCACCTTACCGCTTGAACAAATGCGGCTGGGCCCCAAACAATTTATTATTTTGTAATCTCATCTACCTGTCAGTCCTTCCTCTTTTGCTTTGTTGCTTGGAAAACTTTTTTTTTTTTTTTTTCTGAGAGGTTTTTGCTATAGGGTGTGTGTGCTCGCCAGACAGACAGAGAGAGACAGAGAGACAGAAAGCAAGAAATCACCCCCCCCAGGGGGGATGGCCACGCCACAATCCCTCCTCCTCCATTTTCCTCTCGGGATCTTGGGCATGCACGCACACGCGCCTGGCGTGAGTTTTAAGCCACCGGATCCGGGACGCAAACCGCAGTCGACTACGTGGGAGTCCAGCGACATAGCCATTACGCTAACTGCTGGTTCCCTTGCTTGGAAAACTTTCTAATTGCAAGTTTAGATGTATTTTCCTAGTTTTCTTTTTAGTCCTAAATTATTAGTCTATTTTGGCATTAAAAAAAAATTCTACTCCATTTATTTATCCTGCCATGAAAGCCCTGTGTATTTGTTACTGTCTTTCCTGTGTAAGATCTCGTTTCTTTTTTTTCTTCTGTGAGTGTTTCTCTGCATCTTGAAACTGTCTCGCCTTCCACATGAATCTTCAGCACTGATTCTGCTCTTGAATGGCTGTGAAAGATGGTCAGGCTTTAGTTGCGATGGTCTGCATTTTTTTTTTTAACTTTATTAACCCGAACAGTATCTTCTCATCTCAAATGTCTTTTAGGTTTTACCCTCAGTTCATCCGGGACTTAAATGACACAAAATATGTGCCATTTGAAACTTCTACTAATCATAGCACATACTTTTTTTTTTTAAATTTTATTTTTTTATTATCATCATCATAATCTTCTTTATATTACATTGGATTACATATAACTTTTCAGTGTATTACATTGCTTTTTCAAAAGGGAATGCCATGCATGTCAGTCAATACAGAGACATTAATCTCCCCACTTCAACATTCAATATCTTTTCTATGTTTTCCCCAATCATTATTTTTATTATTCTAATTATTTTTTAAAATAGTCAATTGCTATTTCTCATTTTGCTTGTAAAAATACTTTGCCCATCATGAAATACTTCTCAGACCAATCCAGTTGAGAATACTATACATGTCATCATCAACAGTTAATAAGCCATATCTGTTTCTCACTAACGTCCTATATACCACACTTTTCCAATCCATTCATCAGTTTGTGGACATTTAGGTTGGTTCCATGTCTTGGCAATTGTGAATAATGCTGCAATAAACATGGATGTGCAAGCACTTTTCTGACTGAGCGTTCTCCTGTCTTTTGGGTAAATACCCAGAAGTGGGATTGCTGGATCAAATGGTAGTTCTATTTGTAGATCTTTGAGGAACCTCCATATTGTTCTCCACAGTGGTTGAACTAGTTTACATTCCCACCAACAGTGTAGGAGGGTTCCCTTTTCACCACATCCCCGCCAACACTTATCACTTTTTATATTCTTAATCTTTGCCATTCTGACAGGGGTTAGGTGGTATCTCATTGTGGTTTTTATCTGCATTTCCCTTATGATGAGGGATGTCGAGCATTTCCTCATATGCTTTTTGGCTGTTCGTATGTCTTCCTTAGAGAGACTTTTGTTCAGCTCACTTTCCCATCTTTTAATCGGGTTAATCATTTTTTTTCGCATAAGGCACTTGAGTTCCCTATGTATTCTCGTTATCAGTCCCTTGTCTGAGGCATATTTAACAAAAATATTTTCCCATTCTGAGGGTTGTCGGTTCACACTTGTTACTGTGTCCTTTGCTGTGCAGAAACTTCTTAGTCTAATATAGTCCCACTTGTCTATTTTAGGGATTATTGCCTGTGCTTTGGGAGTCTTATTTAAGAAGTCTTTGCCTACTCCAATGTCTCCCAGAGTTTCCCCAGCATTTTCCACAAGTAGTTTTATTGTCTGAGGTCTTAGGTTCAGATCTTTGATCCATTTTGAGTTGACTGTTGTTAATGGTGAAAGATGGGGGTTCAGTTTCATCTTTCTGCAGGTGGATACCCAGTTTTTCCAGCACCATTTACTAAAGAGGTTTTCCTTTTCCCAATGGATTGACTGATATCCTTTGTCAAAGATCAGTTGGCCGTAAGCTTTGGGGGCTATTTCTGGGGTCTCTATTCTCTTCCATTGGCCCACATGTCTGTTTTTATGCCAATACCATGCTGTTTGGATGACCACAGCTTTATATTATATCTTGGGATCAGGGAGTGATATGCCTCCTACTCCATTCTTCTTACTCAGGATTGTTTTTGCAATACGAGGTCTTTTATGGTTCCAGACAAATTCTATAATTGTCTTTTCTAGATCTCTGAAGAATATCTCTGGTATTTTGATTGGAATTGCATTAAACATGTAGATTAATTTGGGTAGAATTGCCATTTTGATTATGTTAATTCTTCCAATCCAGGAGCATGGGATGTCCTTCCACTTTTTTATGTCACTTTCAATGTCTTTTTTAAGATTTTCGTAGTTTTCTTTATAAAGGTCTTTGACTTTCTTAGTTAGGTTTATCCCTAGGCATAGCACATACTTTTGCAAAGATTTTTCCTCCTTGAGTATTTTGAAAAGTCTCTGTGTGTGATTTTGCACAGATGCCTCCGTCCTTGGCAGACAGAGGTTATTATTGTCTGCTTGTGTCCTGACTACGTGTGTGTGGGCCTTGCACGTTTCATAGTCTACCTAACTCCCTTAGAGTCTTCTGACCCGATTTCAGCTCTGGGATTGGAATCTAGAGCATTCTGCAGCCTGGCAGGCTGGGCGGGAAGCCTTGGAGTCTTGGGCGGTTCCAACAGAGAGGTGTTCTCTCTCCCTTCTCTGTCGGTGAAGCCTTCCTCTAGGGATGGCTTTCTCTCCTAGATTTACAGCTGCTCTGTTTCTCACCTGACGTACGAGAAGTGTCTGTGTCCAGAGTCCTTCCTGTGATGATTGTGGAAGACATGGCCATTTGGAGAAGAGCCCACTCATGGGAGAAAGTGCCAACACTTGTGATCTTCTGCTGGGTTTGTCCACAGTTAACCTTGGCTTTCTAGTGAGGCTGGGCCAGGGTCTTTCTGGGCTCAGCCCTGGGCCCTGTGTGCTGGGATGTGAGGTGGGTTCTACTAGGACACCTCTCCTTCATCCTTCAAGGTGGAGTCTAGCCTACATCCTGGCCCCTCTTCAGGTGCCCCTTGAGTTGGACATGTGGAATTTGTTGTGTTTCCATAATTGACCCCTCTGCACCCTAGAATGAGTAGAAATCCCTCATTAGAGGTGGCATGTGAGAGTCACTCTTCTGTAATTATCAGTGTGCTCCAGATTTTTCCTTTTTTTATGAAGTCCTTGGCTTATTTTAGCTGGTTTCTGGAAGAGGTATAATTAGATGCCTGTGATGAAATAAGATGATGGAGACTTATCTAAGAAATCAGAGATGGATCAGGAATAAGCTTATTTGATAACACCTCTCCTGCCCACCCGCCACTGTGACTCGAGGATGGGGTGAGGGGATACATGTGAAAGGCCGATGAAGGCTGCTCGAAGCATTCGGCAAATACAAACTTGCTTTGTTCTGGCCACATTTTATAGGACCAGAAACCAGTAGCCTTGTTGGCAGCAAATTTAGGTTGTGAATTTTTTGGAGGAATGTGTGATGATGGAAGATGGTTATTTAGGTGAAGCACAAAGACAGTCTATTTCTACATGTTTCTCCCCTTCTTTGGCAGCAGCACATCTGACATAGAGATTTGTCTTGTTCTGCATTCCTCCGCCTGCCCCAGAGAAGGCTGCCCTGAATTTCCACTTCAGAGTATTTCTTGGAGGACCAAGAGATTGTTTCAGCAAAAGAAACTAATCTTCAGATGGGTCTGCCCCTGCACAATGCCTAGGATCGAGGGCAGAGGCTTTAATTAAAATGGAAGAGTTGGTAATTTCTGGCCTATCTGGGAAGCTTAAGGTTGATTTGGTTTGAATGAAAGTAATGACTTTTGCTTAAAATGCAAATATTAAGAGCAAGAAAGCCTGGGATCGACTCTCAGTGCAATTGGAAGAGATTGTTATTTCTCTTCCATGTCTTTTCCTTTAAATAAATGGTCCTTTCTTCTTTGTAATATATACATTTAACATGTGGGGTGTTTTTTTTTTCTCCTTAAAATTCCTTTTGTTTGGCAGTTTGATTTTTTAGAATCTAACATCAGTGCACATTTTAGATATTAATACATCTTAGAAAAAGTAATAAGGGTTTCTTGCTCATGTTTATTTGGGTGACACACGAGCATTTCAGAAGTGTCTTTCCAGCCTTTGTCTGTGCAGTCATGAGGGTGAATTCAGCCTCTTGTGCCAGATTCTCTATGCACAAATAGTGAAAGTGACCCCGTTGTGAGAAGGACACATATACTGTGGCATGTGTGTGTACCAAAATAATTTTTCTTTTTTTCTTTTTTTTTTAAATTTGCTATAGAGCATGTGTGTCTGCTAGGGGCAGAGGGAGAAAGTGAGAAATCAGTCCCCAGGGATGCTGGCCACGCTGCATTCCCTTCTCCTCCATTCTCCTCTTGGGATGTTGGGCACACGTGCACACCTGCCTGTGTGTTTTTAAAGCTGTTGTGTCCAGGACTTGAACCCCACAGTCAGCCATGTGGGAAAACAGCCACCTTAACCACCACACCACTGACTGGACCCCACAATCAAGTTTTAAAATTTAAAATAACATGGATTAGTCTTGGGTTAAGAAGGCTCACCTAGTTCTAAGTACTGCAATGAGAAAAAAATATTCCTTTGAATGTTGATAAGACATGAACAAGGGTAGGTGGAATTGTGGTCAATTATACCAGGTACATGTCAAAAGTGTTCTAGATCACTGATGCTTTTTACTAATTACAATACTTTGAATAAAGAAGTACACTTAAGGTGGAATTCCAACAGCGTGAGCATTGAGAAGTTTTTATTACTATATTTAAGTTAAGACAAATTTGCTGTAGAAACAAAAGATGAAAACCCTCTATGGTCTCCTATGTTCTTTCCCTCAGTCCCTCTTTACTGACACACGAATAAACTGGTATATGACTGTAACCATAATATACATGTCATTCTGCATTGAGCATCTGCATTCAATATTTATGGTGTAGGAAACTTTCTTTCCCCCAGTTTTACCCTGGGCACAAGGGCTATCTGGGGCTTTCAGGTCTCCTCTCCTTGAACATGGAACTGTCTCCCGGTTTTTTTGTTCCTACCTAGGGAATGCTGCAATGAACGTCTTCACTCCCATTTAATTCTAGCTTTCTTTTTGTGGGGAAGTTTTTGTTTTTACAATAAATGGAAGGAAATGAGATTTTCGTGCCAAATTTCAAGGAATTTCTGCTAGTTTAGGGCTAGAGACGAGCCAGCTGGAGGGAGACGCTGTAAGGACTCCGAGAGTCCCATTTGAGAGTCTGTGTGCCAGAAGCCTGGAGAAGACTCGCTGGAAGCCTTCCCGCCTTGTGGTGAAGGCCCTGGGCTCGGGCAGGGTGCACAGGGAGAGCTCAGGGACAGCCGGCTGGGGCCTCTCTGTTGGTTCCTCAGTCAACACAGTCTGGAAGCAGCTTTGCAGTGACCGCAGGCTCTTCCCACGGACACCAGGGCTGCCCGTGGAGTTTCTTCTTCCTCCCTGAAGTCAGGCTCGGGTAGGGGCAGGGAAGGCATGGCTAGGCCCAGGCATCCTGGGAGAGCGTTGGGAGGGACAAGGGCTGCCCAGGCCACGCGGAAGCTGCGAAGGGGTGAGCTACGGCGCCTCTGCCATCAGCAAAACTCTGCTTTCTTGCCCCATAACCTTAGGCCCGGCTGGGAGTCCCATGTGGGCCCCACAGGTGGTCAGTGCTTCTTCCCCCAAAACTGGAGGTGTGGGAGCTGGGCAGGGCACAGGCCGCCATAGTTACGGCGTGTACTAAGAAGCCTGGAATCCACAGCCGCTTGTTCCCAGGGGCTGCACGGCAGAGCTTGTCATTTCTCTCTTCCCAGCTAATGGGTTCTTACTAGTGTTGTCCAATAGCAGGTAAATGACTTAGCGAACTGCACCTTCGCTGAAAAGCCTTTTTAAACAAATTGTTACAGGGCACCTGCACTCTCTGGAGACAGACAGAAGAAAAGCACCCCAGGGGAATGGCCGTGCTGCAATCCTTTCTCCTGCATTGCCCTCTCAGAATGTTGGGCACACACGTACACACCTCGTGTGCTTTACAAGCCGCCAGGTCTGAGACTCGAACCGCA
>NW_006159519.1:2866708-2905718 GCF_000334495.1 Tupaia belangeri chinensis
TCCGGGACACGAATCATGGTCAGCCATGTGGGAGTCCAGCCACCTTAACTACCACACCATCTGCTGGCCCCAGAAAATCTTTTTAAAAGCAATGAAATACTTTAGGAAAGTGGGAATAAAAACAGGAATAAAACAGACCACATCAGGTGGTTTCCAATTTTGCTATGGTTTTGTTCTCTGAGAATCCAGGGCTTTGATTAGAATGGGGACACAGGAACTGTGACAGGTTCTTCTTTGGGGACAAAAGCAAACTTGAAAATCTGCTTCAGCCACATGTAGGTTCACATGGCTACCATTTGTCTCTAACGCCATCTGTGTGCGCTGTTCTCTGGGCTCTGTCCATATTCAGCATTCTACGGGTTTTAAAATTCTCCCTTTTATTATTATTTTTATTTTGACTACAGCAGCCCTCCTAATGCCACTCTACCCCTTACCTCTAATAAACCAACAGAACTATAGAAAACATATACATATTTTAATAACCAGAATATTGATTTAAAAAAGAAAATGCTGTCTGCATTATGTCATTGCAGAAAGCACACAAGAGCAGAACAATAATGTCACATTGTCTGACATTTGTCCACGCAGGTGTCTATGAAAAGTCTTCAAAGTTTAGGGGCGTGGTGGTCGGTGTGGTGGTTAAGGGGGCTGGACTCCCACATGGCTGACTGGGGTTCAAGTCCTGGACTTGGAGGCTTGCTTTCTCACTTTCCCTTTCTCTCGTTCTCCCCCTCTGGTCAAATTAAAATAAGTAAATAAAGTTAAAATAAAATAATTATTTTGAAAAAGTTCATGGAAAATGCATGTTATGAAAAAACTGTGCATAGATTTCAAAATGTTGTGCACCCAGATAAATTTGTACTTTCTAGTTTTGCCAAGGGGTATGTGTGCTTGCCAGAGGGAGAAAGCACCCCCGGACGGGGCATGGTCATGCTGCAACCCCTTCTCCTCTATTTTTCATCCTGCTGGGATTTGGGACATGTGTGCACACATGCCTGATGTGTTTAAGCTACGGGAACCAGGATTTAAATAGCCTGGTCGGCCACATGAGATCAGGCTTTGTTAACCAACAGGACATGGGACTGGCTCTCAATTTGTAGTTTAAATTTTCCACGAACTTTTTGAAGTCTCTTTATATTTCTCTGTCCACTCAATCTTGCAGGCAAAAAAAGATTCTAGACAACCCTTGATTAAAACCTACGCTAATATGGAAATGACTACAAGTGTTGGCAACATATTTCAAAATCACACTTGAGTACTTTTATATGTCTGTAAAAACTTTTCATGTTCCATTAGCACTTTTAAACCCATTTAAAGGCCTTACAAGTGTTCAGGACTATTTAGAAACAGTCTCCTTGCTCTCGGCAGAATAAAGGAATTATAAAGTGATGAATGAGGAAAGTCTGCAGAAAGGATTTACAATATATCCTGTAAACAAGATGCAATTGGCCGTGTGTGTTCTCTGAAAACCACTTTGCCTCTGTGGCTAATCCATACAAGTAAACCGTCATCCAGGAGGCTGGCTAGAACAACTATACATAAAGAGAAAGTGGGATAAGAGCCTTGAAAAGAAGAAAATTGTCTCTGCGTAAAGGAGAGGGAAAGGGGACTGGAATTAGTTCCCTGGATTCAGTGTCGGCCATAGGCATAGTCCATAGTAAGGCGTGTTTCAGCGTCATATAGATTACCCTTTTCCATATGCACTGTCTCATTTGATTCTAATGAACACTTGATAAATACCATTATATTCATATTGCACGTGGAGGAGATTAGGCATTGTTAGGGGACAAGCATGCTCCAGAATGTGACCAGTCCAGAATCACACAACCAGGAAGCACAGAAGTGGAGGGAGGATTCTGAACCGAACGACTTTCTTAGTATTCTTTATCCTCTGCCTCCTGCGTCAGCTGGAAACTTGAAGTTAGTATTCTTTAAAAGTGCCAGGGGTCTGGGTGGGCCTTAGCTGAGCAAAGGAGTAATGGGAAAATGGAACTAAGAAGAGATCAGGTTCTCCATGCTGGGCCCTGACCATCAGTGTCAGAACTCAGTAATATTGCTAGCCCTGAGCAGGTGCACCTGCCAGCTAGCCTGTGGGTGTCCTGGGCTCTGGTCACTCTCCAGACTTGCATATACTCTCTTTTTTTTTTCTCCTGACAGTTGACCTCAGAGGGCCTCTCTCTCTCTCTCTCTCTCTTCCCCCTCCTCTTTTCTTTCATTTTTGTAAAAAAAATGATTATTATTAATTTTTTATTGCCAGAAACTTCATGCACTTACTTGTCAGAGAGAGAGTAAAAAGAGAGGTAAAAATTACACCCTAATGGATGGGATACGGTCACGCCCCAGTCCTCCTATTTCTCCATCCCATCAGGGTTTTGGACACACAGGCTAGAGATACCTGTTGTGGTTTTTAAGTGCTGGGCTGGGATTCGAACCTTGGCCAGCCGTCTGAGATCCGGCTCCTTTAACCACTGAGTTACAGGGTCTGGTCTCTTTCATTCTAACTAACATGTTTATGGGGTACATCATAAATTTTTTATGCATGCATATATTGTATAATGATCAAATCAGGGAAATTAGCATATTCTTGACCTTGAGCAGGTGTCTTGATAGCTGGAGGCCCCGGGTGTACCAGGCTCCCCGTGAAGTATTTCTGTCTCCAGACCTTTAGGGCAGAGCAGAAGAGTAAGAGAGATCACTAGGTCTGTTTGTTACCATTGATCATGTGCTATTTTCTTTGCTACCTGTTCTTACTTTTGAGAACAATTAGACACGTTATGCACTCTGGGCTATGCTTTTACCTTTCTTCCTTACTATTTTTCTCATCCTAGAATTATACTGGCTTTAGACTTTTGGCACGTCACTTGGCTTATCTGAAGCCATCTGGTATAACTCACAGGTGCACATGGAAGTGTTTCTGACTGAACAGGCTTCTTTGCGTTTCACTGGCTTTCTTTTGAAGAATTTTAAATGCTTTTTGTTTTATAGTATCTCCTGCTTTTTCTTCCTAGAGTCGGAAACATGCGAGCAAAGTCCGACTGTATTACATGCTTCATCCCAGGGACGGCGGGTGTCCTGCCAAGAGACTTCGGTCAGAAAACGTGAGTATCTGCTACCGGGTGATAGCCTCGGACCGTGTGTTCTGTCTGCTAAGGACTTTGCAGGTGTAGGAATTCTAGTCCTGTCCGGATTACTAGAAAAGCTGAATGGAAACAGCTTTCTTCAAATACAACAGAAATGATTACATGCTAGCAAGTCGTTTTTTGTTTGTTTTTTCTTCTTTTCTCCCAGAACAAGCTGGTATGGTGTTGGAGGACTTTTTAATGATCTTGCTTTGGAGCCATGTAGAGGGAATGTACAAAGGGGGCTGGGGAAGGTGCAACAGGGCCTCCGGAAGACAGAGGACTGGGAAGACACAACCTTAGGGGCAAACCTGTCAGAAATATTAGCTACTTCGCTTTTCACATCTTTTGTTTTTTCCCCTGCTATGCAAGATGGAGTGCCTGCTTGTTAATTTATAATGAAACATGTGTGTATCTTGCAAATAAAAACACTCAAGCCTTTTGATCATGGCCCCTTCTCCCAGAGGGAGCATTTACTTGGGAAGACACTGACAATTATCAAATTGCCTTGAGCCTGTAAATCAGCCCGAAGGGTTGAATTCAGTCAGGCCAAGGCAAAGACTGATGAAATAAGTATGCCTTCCCCCAGCAGGGGCTGCTCTTCCTAATGAGTGGAATATTCACTCCCACTCCCACAGAGGCCCTTCTCAGTAGACACTGCAGGTTCATTGCGGAAGTCCCTGCCCTCTGAGTGAGGAGGAGGTTGCAGACAGAATTTAGACCCCATGCCTTCCATGGCGCTTGCGATCTTGTTTCCTTTCTGCTGCCATGCAGACGTTGATCTTTTCTAATTAAAAATTAATGGGTGATCATTGAGGAAACACTGCAAAATCTGACCTGAGGTGTTTTTTTTTTTTTTTTTTTGAGAGGTTTTTGCTATAGGGCACGTGTGCTTGCCAGAAAGACAGAGAGAGACAGAGAGACAGAAAGCTAGAAATCACACCCCAGGGGTGATGACCATACTGCAATTCCTTCTCCATTCTTGGGATTTTGGGCACACACGTACACGTGCCCGACTTGAGTTTAAGCCACTGGGTCTGGGACTTGAACCGTGGTCGACTACATTGGAGTTCAGCAACATAGCCATTACACCAACCTCTGGTCCCACCTGAGGTATTTGTCACAGGAGATAAGAGAGGGCAAGGGAGGCGAATGTGACCAGAGGTGTCCACATCAGGGCTGGTGTGGGTCATGAATCCCAAGCACGCCTCTTAGCATCACAAACGAGGCTGTAGTAGACAGACTACTTGGGCAGTGGTAGAGCTGTCCTTTCTGCCTTATGAGGCAGCATTTAGAACTCTTTGGAGGCAAAAGGATCATGAGACCGTAACACGCTGTTCAGAGCCGGAACTGAAGTCTGGTTCTGTCAGTTCCTAGCTTTAGGACCTTGGGCACATAATTGATCTCTTAGCATTTTAGTTTTCTGGGTCAAGCTATGATACTCCTACTTGCCTGCCCAGGTTGTTGAGAATATTGAATGAAATGATAACCATGAAGCACCATGACATGCTGGGCACTGAGCAGACAGAGATAAATAAGACACAGACTTGCCTTAAAGAAACTCTAGTATAGGGCAAGAAATGAACATTGTATTAGAAATCACTGTTATAGTGCAATATGTTTATTAACATTCTGCACAAAGAACCATGGGGACAAAAGGCAAGGGAGCCATGCCAAGGGGTTCTGCTCAGGGACGGTGTTACTGAGCAACCAGCATTCTGTGCTTGGACTTGAGTGGATTTTACCAGGTGGAGCCTATAGGAGTGAGGATGGAAGATACCACTTTCTTAGGTGCATTTTTATTTTTTAAAAAATCTTATGAAGCTATGGGACAGTTGCCTAAACAGTCTGGCTTGTTTTTATAATCTGAGAATCCTTTAGCTATGCTGAAATCACCCTTTCCATTAGATGGGTATTAGGACAAAGATCAGAATTCATTCTCCCGCCCTTGAAATGGTCCAAGCATGGTGTTTGGATCCTTCTTTCACTCGCTGTCTTTATCTCATGGTCAGAAACAGTGGGGTTCAAGGCCACTTGACAATGAGCAATGTGGATGCAGAGGACTTTCAGACCCCTTGCGTTCTAGTTGTAGATGTCACACTCACACCCGAGCTTCTGGGGAGAGCTTGAAACGGCCAACAGAGGGTTGTCTTTGGCCAACACTGGGGCTATCTTTGTAGAGACTTTACAACATGGTCCTTGCTGCTCTCATGATGCAATTCAGCCCTCCGAGACCCCTGTCCTCCCGGGACTGTGGGGATGATTTATGGAAGGAAAGGTATTTGTATTTTGGAATAAGAAGCATTTACATGCATTTTCTGGCAGAGATGACTTCAAAAACTTTTTTTCTTCTGTTGTAACCTGGATTTTGAAAACTCTGATCTATCAATGATTTATTAAGTCATCCTTCTATAACTTATGAATCAAAATATAAAAACAAATCAGTTTTTACAAAAATCCACAAAATAATCTTAATTTTGAGGGGCCAGTTGATGTTTGTGTGACACTGTGTGGACATGTCATAGGCGAGTATACCATTTCCATTGTGCATTTTGGTATATTGATTCAGCGTGGAAGCTGCCCCTAGTCTCTCTCACTGGGTCTGAGTGTGTATTGGTGATCACTTGGACCATCTTTCTTCTGTACAGACTCCTACCTAAGGACTGAAAGACTGGATGTGCAGATGGACAATCTCTAGACCATATATAAAAAGAGAATTCCGAGCTGAGACTTGCAGCAACCTGTCCAGGAGGGCGGCCTGCCATGTTAGACTTGTAGGGTGTTAGGCTGCTGTCTCTAGCAACAACCCAGGAAGCCATACAAAATCCCTTCACAACAGAGCCCAAATGACCAGCACGTCATTTATTGCTATCCATTTCCCTGATTTTGCTCTCTGCTTCCAACTTAGAAGCAAGCAGAAAGCCAGCATGCCCCCTAAGTAATCACAGAGGACACCCTGCCTCGAGTTTGCTCACCTACAGCTTCCACAGGCCCGTAGATGCTCACCAGGGTCCACCTGAATCCCTCTGTTTTCTACTCTAAAGTTCCTGCTCCTCTGCCTCCCTCTGAGTCCTCTCCCTCTGTGCATGATGGTGGCCGACTCCCTTGCTATAACGAGCTCTGAGTAGTGCCCTTTGCTTGTCCTCATTTGGTTGGTCTTTGTTTATTTTCACCTAGTCATAAAAATGGGGATGTAAGAACAGCTAATGTCCAGGTTTATCATGGGATCTAACTGAGATAACCAGTTTCTCTTCGCTTAGCACTTTATTTTTCTAGGCACTTAGTGCATGCATTATTGTTCCTCATACTGTCTTCACTAGTCCCACGTGTTTCAGAAGGTCACAGCACCTTCTCTTCTCTGTTCCTCACCCTTCTCAAGCTCCCAGGGGCTGTGATTGGCATCCAGTGTTACCTGGTTAAGAAGTGCTTTCATGTCTGTCCCGAGTACCCAACAAAGTGAGTGAAGACAGAAAACGTGGCCCTGATTTTCCACGTGCTTCTGGCGCCCAGTCCCAGTTACGGTAACTTAGATGTAGGAACACGTGAGGACGAGCTCCTGGTATTTGTCTGGAAGTCTGTTACCATTTCTTCTTCAGTTACTTGTCCTTCTTTATCGTCGTTACTGTTTTCGTAAAAACTCGAACTCATTGCTAGCCCCTACTTTACCACTTCTAGCTTTTTAAACCCTTACTCACAGCTTTTACTCTTTGGAATCTTTGCTCGGATCTCCTGAGTGTTTTTGGTTATGCATTTTTTTTTTCTTTGAAATTTCAGAGCAAGACATTTCCCCCTTGAGGCTGCAGTATAAAATGACTAGGTCATCAGAAAAGTAATGATGTGTTTTTCTGTGAAAAAATGCATGATGACTTTTCCAGCGACCCAATAAATCTGAAATAAGTTGTTATAGTTGATTGACTTAGAGAAATTTTCAGTAATCTCTTGAGCGTTAGAGCCAAACAGATCATTGGGTCCATCGAGTCTTCATTTGTCACCAATGGCCACTTTATTATCTTCTTACCCAGGGATCCCGTTTTTTGAAAGGAAAATGATCTATTTGGGGAACACCACTTTTAAGTAAAAAGGTGACCTAATTTTGCTTTATTTGTTGTTGTTCTCTGATTCTGGAAAGCGATGGGTAACTGTTCACCTAAACTACCAGTCAACATTAAATAGCGTTTTTCCGCGGAGTTAATACAATTCCCTCTACAAGTGGGAAGAGTTGACCATCTGGCATGTGTAATCAGGGCTGTCACTCCTGATCGTCATATGCTTTCCCTGAGCTCGGTGGTTTTAGGTCGTCAGGAAAGTTGTGACATGCTTTTCTATGCCTTTCAATTGAGAAATTGTGTATACACACACACATGCACACACACATATATATATATATATTTACTATTCTCCAATAGATTATCAGAAATACACCACGACTTTCCTGACGACCCAATATGTGGGACAGAGCCTCACTTTGATAGGTACCCTGACATCCTGGAATACAGGCAGGAGGAGATCAGTCTCCTCTAAACGCTTCTAATGACAAAGGTGCAGATAAGGCCATGGAAGTACCATCACTTGCACACATTGTTGAGGCCTGAGATGAAAACCGATGCCCACCCCACACCTCAGCAGGCCCTGGACCATGGCTCTGGTCATACCCATGTCTTCAGGGAGGTCCTAGAGGTGAACCCTGAACCTTCCCATGTGGATCAGCCTCCCAGAGTGTTCCATTTTATCAGTGCCTGCTTATCCAAATGACCTCTTATCACATCTTCAAAGACCCTGTCTCCAAATGCATTTGCACATCCTAAATTAGATGCGGTTTAGGCAGAGGGCGTTACTCAGTACAGTGGCAGAAAGTAAAGTGGCAGCCAAAATGCCGAACTGGCTTTTTAATTCAGGGGCTAATTTAATGCAATTATAATGATTGTAAAGAGGTTCTCTCTCTTTCTGTGTGTGTGTGCATGTGTGTGTGTGTATACACACACACACATGCACACACACACACACACACACACACATATATATATATTTACTATTCTCCAATAGATTATTTTTTTACAGAAAGAATTATTTAACTTTATTTGTTTATTAATTTAACCAGAAAGGGAGGGAGGGAGCGAGAAAGTGAGAAAGTGGGAAAGCAAGCTGCCAGGTATGAGACTCGAACCGCACTTGGCCATGTGGGAGTCCAGTGCCTTTAACCACCGTGCCATCTGCCAGCCCCTCCAATAGGTTATTAGAAAGCATCACTGATTCTCTGTTTCTTCCCTGAATAGTTAGCATCTTTGTGTCTTTAACCAGTGTAGACAGACCTCTCTGCAGTGTTAGAGAGTCTGTGTTTCTCCACTGTCACGTACTGTTCGGGAGTAGTCTCACCATCCAGATCCTCTTTATTCTCAAATTTCATTTTTCTTTGTTTCTTGCTAGAGCCTCCAGATAATCAGCCTTTCTTATTCTCTCTATTTAGTATTTTTAAAAATAAGTTATCCCATTTTTTTTCTCTTCACACAAATGGAAAAGGAGACCACAGACAGAATTTTAAATAAGTCATTGTCATTTACCGAAAGTCAGCATTCAGGGAAGAAATGAATGGGAGACTTTAACTCACTAACATCTAGCAGTTACTATACCACGGTTCTTTAACTCACTGACATAGGGATTTTTGTCGTGTTTATTTTTATAAAGGGGTATTGGTAATATACGTTTGAAGTGAGTCATGATGATTAGTGATGAAACACCACAGATTGTCATTTCCTGAGACGATTCCCTTTCTCTCCCTACTGACATGGTGTGCTGTCTTACAATAGAGATGCCAATTAAGTGATCAAAACAGAAAAGAAAGACAGTGAGGAATCTCCCCTCTCAACTTTCTCAGTTAATCATAGACAATGAATTATCTTCCAGGGGTATTTATGCATATATAATAAGCAAATGTGTCCTATTCCAAAATTTACCTAATGATAGAGTGTACACACTGTGCTACCTTTGTGTTTTTTTCACCTAATATATCTTGGAGGTCATTCTACGTGAGGTAATGTCTGTGTGTGTTGTGTGTGCATGCATGTGTAACATACACATAGTACACCCTCATTATTCATGAATTTAGTGTCTGAAAACTTGACTATTCTCAAAAACGCACATAATACCTTAAGTAAATACCCATGCACATTTGTGATCATTCAGATGTTGAGAATAGTGGCAAATCGGAGCCACACAACACACGTGTGCCCAGCTGAGGTGAAACAAGGTGACAACACTACTTTCTTGATTCAGTCCAGCCTGTAAATAAGTGTCCTTTCTGCTGTCCACTAAGTGCTGTGTTTTTTATAGTCCTGTGCTTTCAGTGCTTCAAAAGATGCCCAAGCACAGGAGATGGTGATGTACCTTAGGGAGAAAATGCACGTGGCAGATGGGCTTCGTCAGATTGAGTTGCAGTTCTGTTGGCCCCTAGTCTAATACTTGTGAATCAACAATGGAAACTAACTTGTGTGTCTTTACACAGAAATATACGTAAAACCAAGTTCTGTGTTGATCAGTTGATCAAAATGTTGGGACAGGCTCACAGGAGCCTAGCTCTGTATTTCCCTTAGGAGCTGTGCACAATATTTGGCAATTCAGTGTTTAGGGTGTCTTTGTAGAACACACTGACTATAGATAAAGAGAATCAAGTGTGCATGGGTGCTAGCACACATACACATGTATGCACACATGCACTCAGGCAGCTGCATAGTATTCTGTCTTATGGATGTTCCCTTAATGGTATAAGCTCCTACTGGTGGGCAATTGGGATTTGCTGTCATTCGCTATGATCAAGAACGGAATAATGAACAAGTGCATGGTATGAGCTCCTTCTGGTGGGCAATTGGGGATTTGCTGTCAGTCACTATGATCAAGAACGGAATAATGAACAAGTGCATTTGCACCTCTTTCTCGGGTATCCAAGCGTGCACGTGTGTGTGTGTGTGTGTGTGTACAAGTGTGCACAAATCCTTGGAGTGAAATTGCTGTGTCATTATGTATGCACATTTGTGGTTTTGCTGAGTGTTGTTCATTGTCTTCATTTACACCACCGGAAGCTGCCGGCCCCTGCCATCTCTTGAAGCACCTTCATCTACCAGCCTAGCGGCAAACACATAGAAATTTATGTTTCTTTTGTTGTGTGCAGGTGCATTCGTGTGGTGTGCTGTGTTAGACAGTCATGCTATGTCACCATCCTTCTGCCTCAGCCTCTCGAGTAGACAGGACCAAAGGTGCATGCCACCAAGTCAGGCTCTTTCAGACAGAGTCGCTCTATGTTGCCAACACTGGCCGAGAGCTCAGTTATCCCACCTGAGCCTCCAAGTGTCTCAGACAGCAGCCACGTGCCACCAACCCTGGCTTTTGAGAGTGGGCTGGGAATTGAACCTGGGCCTCCCACGTGGCCTCAGCCTGCCAAGCAGCAGCATCCAGGTCCTGCTACCATAACTGAGCCATAGCTTTATTTTTGAGAGAGCACTCTGGATGCCAGGGATCTGAGAGGAGCTAAGTACATATTTTCAGTCTTTTCCTCAAAGTTCCCTTAGGAAGAGGAGACTGAAGCAGTACTGTGTAAAGCTCCAGATGAGAGAAGCTGGGAATAAAGGATCAATGAACATCAGCCCCATTCTCCAGGTCTCTACAGTGCAATATGAAACTTCTCTAGTCTAGTTAAGGAGAGGCTGTTGTCCTTGTCTGGAAATCTGAAGAACAGTCGGGAGCCAGTAGGCAATAGGTATGAGTTAGTATTTATTTATGTGGGCCACTGCCTTACGTCAGGAGTCAGAAATTAACCACTTGCTAAATTCAGCTACTTCCTGTTTTTGCAAGGTCTGCTAGCTAAGAATGGTTTTTCACATTTCTAAATGTTTAGGGGGAAAAAATGAAGAGAAGCATAATGTATGTCCTCCTTCTGGACACATAAAAATGACATGAAATTCAGCTTTTAATGTCCGTAAATAAAGTATGCCTGCACACGGCCACACTCATTCTTCTCCGTTGTCTCTGGTTGTCTCATGCCAGTGTCACGACAGGGGCAGGTGGTTGCAGGAGAGACTCTGTGTCCCGGGAAGCCTAAAATATTTACTATCTAGCCCTTTACAGAAAACGTTTGCCAACCCCTGTCTGGAGTGGATCATTCTGAGAAATGGACAGGGCCTATCACTCCTCTAGGTGTGCGTCCCTCTGCTCACAGGAATAGTCTCTTTAGGACATTGTGGGCCGAAGGTTACCTGTATTCTATCACTTTGCAGAATTCTAGTTGTCATTGGTCACAGGCTAAAGGTTTTGGTTGATAGGAATGGTCCTTTCCACCCCCAGGCTAGTATCTGTGTGGTTGCTGTCTTGCTTTGTTTCTTTTGGTACAGATAGTTTGACATTTAAGAACAGGGTATATTGTAAGAATTTGTTTGATGCCCATGAATCTGTGGAAACAGTGAGGAGGATTTGTTTCTTTTGTTCTCCAAACACCAAAGCCAACTATGGTAACAAAACTCCAATTTCGGGGAACTAGCAGTTAGTGTAATGGCTATGTTGCTGAACTCCCATATAGCCGACAGCAGTTTGAGTCCCGGACCCGGTGGCTTAAAACTCATGCTGGGCATGTGTACGTGCATGCCCAAGATCCCGAGAGGAAAATGGAGGAGAAGGGAGGAGGGATTGCGGTGTGGCCATCCTCCCTGGGGGGTGATTTCTCGCTTTCTATCTGTCTGTCTCTGTCTGTCTGGTGAACGCACGCGCCCTATAGCAAAAACATAAAACAAACAAACAAAACAAACAAACAAACAAAAACTCCAATTTCTAGGACAGCCAGATTTAGAATGTTCTTCCTTGTTACTACAAATCACCTCTCCAAACCATACCCATTAGTGGAATAAAACTCTTTTGTTATATAGATGCAAACACACAGTTAATCGTTTAAAAAGGGAATCGAATTCCTCACTGATGGACAGCGCAGTACCCTGCTTCAGTCACACAGGTTTGTCTAGGCCCAAGACAAACGCTCTAGCTTGGAACTCTGGTTTGAAATTCATTTATGCCATAATATATATCATAGTTATTACTTCTGTCAGTCTGACGCAGAGGAGAGGAGAGAGGGATCCTCTGAAAAGACGGCTGTGAAAGTCACTCTGTGTTTTACCAGTGGAGATTGCGTCTTGGTCTTTGATTGCTAGAGAGCCCTGCGGCCCCCCTCTGTGTCTCTGGAATGCCATTATTCTATTGCTGACATATCGTGGTGCATATTCTCTTCTTAGCATGCCACCTATTAAACCCTTTTTATGTGACAGTCCCTGTGTTAAATACTTGATAGATGCTTCACTTGAACTTTGCAAATATAAGCAAGAATCTTTATTACCTCTGCTTAAAATGGTGTGAAGACTGGAGTTTCAGTCCGGTCTCTTATCCAAAGCCACACGCCCTGTCAGTGACATGGCCAAGATTCAAGTGCAGTGCCACTGGGCTCTGGGAGCCAAGGGCTGCATACCATGTTCTTCATTCTCTTCTTTCAAGTAAGGAGTAATAATCAGTTGCCTATTACAAGGCAGGAGCTGCGTGGGTTGCTGAGAATTTAGTGGTGAATACAATAGATATAGTTTCTGATTATAGAACTTATTTGGATAGTGGGGGAAATGGACATTAATTTTTTTTTCTTTGGAGGGGTTTTTGCTATAGGGCATGTGCACTTGCTAGAAAGACAGAGAGCCAGAAAGTGAGAAATCACCCCCCCAGGATGGATGGCCATGCCACAATCCCTTCTCCTCCATTCTCCTCTCGGGATCTTGGACATGCACGCACATGCTCCTGGCAGGAGTTTAAGCCACTGGGTCTGGGACTCGAACTGTGGTTGGCTCCATTGGAGTCCAGCAACATAACCATTATGCCAACTGCTGGTCCCATTGGTCATTAATTTTTAAAAATCATCCAAAAATATAAATAAGGGAAAGTGAGAGAAACTTGGGACAGGGAAATTCATAAGATCTTTGGGATCAGGTAAGGTTTTACTGAACGCGGGATGTGTGAGCCGTGTCTGGAAGATGGCCAGGTAGATTAAGCAAAGAGGTGGGGTCAGGCAGAGGGAGTAGCATGTGCAAAGGCACTGTGGGAAGAGAGTGCCTGGCGGATACTTAAGTTAAAAAAACAACAGAAAAAGCCAGTGCAATTGGTGTTTAGAGAGAGAAGCAGGCAGTGTTGTGATGGGGGAATGGATTGGTGGAAAGATTGTTGAAGTGAGGGGTCGAGTTCCAGGTTTACAATAATCTATAGTGTGGCCTCAGATGAGAGCGCTAGAAAGTGTGAAAAATGAGAAATAAATAACTTGGGGAGATGTTTAAGTAGGTAAAAATTGACGCCTTGGATAATGAGTGTGAAAGAGGATGCATCTAAGTGACTTTCAGGTTTAGAATCTGCACAAGTAGAAAGATGCTGCTCTGTCCTGTGGCCACAGTGACTTTGATCTTGACGACAAGAGCCAAAGGGTCTGAGAAGCAAGGAGGGTGTAAGAAAATCAGATTGTCTTTCTCCAGGTTGTTCCAGCTGAGCAGGACAAAACTGACATAAGCGTATAGTTTGCCTGCAGCCACAGGGGTGGGAGAGAGGGAGAAAGAGCCGGGTGGACTTTTGTCTTCAGACTTCCCAGTCAAGCCTTCCTATTTTTTTTTGGAGAGATTTTCACTGTAGGGCGCGTGCGCTCGCCAGACAGACAGAGAGAGACATAGAGACAGAAAGTGAGAAATCACCCCCCAGGGGGGATGGCCATGCCACAATCCCTTCTCCTCCATTCTCCTCTCGGGATCTTGGGCACGCACGCACACGCGCCTGGCGTGAGTTTTAAGCCACCGGGTCCAGGACACGAACCGCGGTCGACTACGTGGGAGTCCAGCGACATAGCCATTACGCTAACTGCTGGTTCCCAAGCCTTCCTATTTTGATGGGAGATGGGGGCAAATCAGGGTCAGCCCAGCAAGGGAACTGTCCTGCAGAGACCCAGGTGAGAGGCACCCTGCAGGCTGCTGGTGCTCGAGGCCAGCAGAGTGTGCTGAGCAAGGTCCAGGCAGTGACCGAGTGAAGAGGCTGGGGGAACCTCATTCCCGCATCCTGGCCCCTGAATCAGGCCAGCAGGGAGCTGTCCGGAGGACTTCCAGAAGGAAGACAGGGCTAGTTAAATATCTGGCACAGCAAGGTATGGGCAGACCCAGGGCAGGGTTGTGAGAACAGGGCCTTGCCTTATTCACCTTCGTATCCTCAGCGTTTTGCACGGAGGGCTTCTATAAGGGACAGTTCATATTTTCATAAGATATTATACTATTGCTTTCCTTTAAAATACTTAGGATTTTTAAAAAACATTTATTTATTTCTATGAGTGAGAGAGACAGACAGACAGACAGATGGAGAGAGATAGGCAACCCCCCAGGGTCCTTAATGCCATGACAACCTCTGATCTCAGCAGCCTGGGTTACAGGCCCGTGTGCCCCTGCATGCAGAGGAGGATCCTAGGATGCAAACCCAGGATTTTTCCCATGTGGGTCCAGTTGTGTGACCTCGGCACTACCATCTGATCCCTAAAAATAACTTTAATAAAAAGTCTATCATTTGTATCAGAGTCTTACAGAGCAGTGGCATTGAATTGGACTCTATAGTTATATGCTTATCAAAATGCCTTTGTTAAAAAGACGATTCTGTCTAATTGGGTTTGTTCAAGGAACCCTAGGATTCTGAGCACTGTTTCCGTGAGAATGGCTGCCTTATTCTCAGCGCAGTGGACCTCCTTTAAAAGGGGAGAGCTGTGGGAAGAGACACAGGCCTTCAGGGCGTGGTCTGATGGGTCCAGGCTGTGTCGGGCCGGGCCCCCACAGCCTGGGCCCACCAGTCAGCTCCGTAAGCCTCTTCCTTGCATCTTCTCCTGCTGAGGCTTGGCCCGATTTTACTCAAATCAGCGCATCCATGCAGGGGCCGATGTTCAGCTGACAGATGTACTCGCCCTGCCCAGATCCACGTTTCAGCCCGAGCAAATGGACTTGTTTTGGAAGATCCTTGTCTACACGAGTGCACGGCCTTGCCCAGGGGGAAGGAGGGACGAGATGGCCACACACGCCCGAAGTCACCACGGCTCCCCTTCTCTAGCGTGTGAACAGGCCCTTGAAAATGAATCAAAATCGATTTTTGTTTAGAGTAGTTTAAATAGTTTAATGTCTAGTGACAACAGCCTGCAGAATGGCTCGCAGCGTGGTGATCCCTCTCCGCAGGGAGCTCTGCAATGCTGGTGTTACCTGTGGGCGTTTAGCGGGCAGGGTGGCCTCGCTAGGAGGCACGGAGGTGTCTGGGCGCCGTGTGATCACTCACTCCTGTGGGGCAGCCAGACTTTTCAACTTTCTCGTTCGCTTCCTTTTTCCAGGCGTCTGAATCTCCACCTTCCCTGTCTCGCCCCCTCTGTCTCCCACCACCGTTAGGTGTCTTTGATTAACTTGCTAGGCTCGGACAAAACATACATTTATTTTTCTGTTCAATCTCTTTTCTGAAAATTTATATCATTCGCTTTTAATCAATAGTTTTTTTCTTCTGTGTCTGGGCCCATTTATCTTCATCTCTTGCTCAGGACAGGGCGGGTGAGAGGCTCTCGCTCCTCGGCCTGTTCGTTCCACAGCACAGTGAGTCTTCCCTCTCGTGCAGCTGTGTCATAAATCACGCCACTGTCTTCCCATCGGGTGACCTCGTGTGACCACTCTGTTTCTCCTCAGTAACCCCTGGGCATCCCTCACGCTTGGAATATTATTCTTGCAGAACAAAGAAGTCTGTTTCCTTCACTTCCGACTATTTGGCTTTTTTTGGGCCGACGTGTTCTTTAGGAATACACACATTTTTTTCTTCTTGCCTTAGACAGCCAAGGGTTATGACATTAGAATACAAGTTCCATTTATAACTTCATGTGACCTGGATTTGGGGCAGGTAGTGGTGAGACAGTGATGAATGTCTGCTGAGAAACACCAGAAAACCTTGCAGAAAAGACATTTTAAAAACAGGGGTGATGTACCAGTTTCTACTAATTTGCAGTAAAATGTTTTTGGATGTGGATCCAGCTGCCGTTTCCTGGGCACCTGCCTTCACCACAGACCCCCGGGAGCCGCACAGCTCCGTGTCAGCTTGAGCAAGCGCGGAACCTCTCATGTGAGTGTCACTGTGCCCGTTTCACAGAGGACACAAAGCAGGTGCAGGGGGCAGTGGACGCAGGGATGGGATCAAAGCAGAGGTAGTCTAATTCTAGAACCCTTTTCATCCTGCCACCTCGCCGTGTCTTTGGTGCCCTGCATTTCTGTGTTTTAGAGCACGCTTCCGCTCACTGCCAGCGTAGCCACTTCACGTAGTAGTTCCAAGGTCCTGTAGAACATTCTATTCCTTTTTGTTTTTCTTTTAATTATTTGTGTGCATTTGCCAGAGAGAAAGGGAAAGTGAGAAAGCACCCCCAGGGGATGGGGGTGGGGTGGCCCTAATGCATTCCCTTCTCCTCCATTCTCCTCTGGGGATTTTGGGCACACACATAGACATGCTAAGCCACTCCATCCAGGACTTGAACTGAGTAGTTGGCCAGGTGGTGTCCAGCTGTCTTAACCATCATGCCACCAGCTTACTCAAACATTTCCCCCCCACATTTCTTGATTTCCTCCATGACAGAGAGACCAGGGAGAGAAAAAGAGAGAGGCAGAGGGAGCCACTCCCAGTAGTATTCCCATGCTAAATCCTCTTCCAGCCCCGGCCCGCCGGGTTCACGGTTGTGCATGCATGCACCCGGTGTGTACAAGACGGTGTCTCTTGGTCACCACTGGGGCCTTCGCATAGAGTGTAGTCTTGCAGAGCACCATGCTTGGACTGAGGCTGGCCTGTGGCTGGGTTGCAGCGGGCTGCAGCCGTGCTTACAGGCTCACCCTAATTATGTTCTCCTTGCTCCCAGGTTTCTGCTGAGAGCCTAGCTCACAGTTTTGAAAAATTTTGAGCCTGTTCTAGGCACAGAGAGGTCAGCTGTGGTGATGCCCCCAATTCAGTGTCATGCAGAGGAGAGGTTTTAGGAACTGCCCCAGGATCGAATCCAGCCTCCAGCTCCTGCTAGCTGAGCGACCTCGGTGAAATTTCTTTGTTTTTCTTAAGCTCAGTTTCTGCATCTGAAAATTGTTAGAATAAACACGATAATGTAAACATAAAGCCAGAACACAAGCCCAGGTGAGAGCGGTGTTCAACAGTGCTGCTTCCTCCTTTTCTAAGAGACCAGGTGAGGGGAAGAACCTCTGTCTGAGTTGGGATTTGATAGGGGAAAACACACACACACACACACACACACAATCATATGATTCAATCCATACAAATGCCCAGAACAGAGAAGCCCAGAGAGGCTGAAGGTAGAGTAGTGGTCACTCATGAGAGAGGAGAACACACACACACACACACACACACACACACACACACACACACACACAGGCTTTAGAATGAGTTAGTGGTGGAAATTCCATGCCCTGTATTCTAGGACTGTGTGCTACTGATAGATACTTTTTTTTCTCTTTTGGTAGAAGCCCTGAGTAATTGTCAGGGAACTCGAAAAACTGGAAGAAAATATTACAGTGTTCAATACCATTTTTGTTTTCAAGAATCTAAATTAATACAAAGAGTAAAAAATATGGTGTTGGCATTTGCACATTGAAGCTTTGCTTGGAGGAACACATACGTCTTGTCATGACTTGGCTGTCTTCCAGCCCCAATATTTAAGTCAAGCCGGAAGAGAGTTAAGATATTCGGGAGGGCTCTGGGTGACAGCACACACTCTCTCAGACACGTGCATGGAGCAGCTGGGTGTATTCTGCCTTCTGCTCTGGGGTGGTGTTTCCAGACCTGGCACAGTGACTTTAATAGACATTAAAAGTGTGGCTGTTTGAGCGTGTTGTTCCTGAAGTCCCATCAAAACCCTCTGTGGAAGGCCATGTGAGTGAACACAGTGTCCAACATTACCTGCCTGTGACAGGACCTGTTCTTTTTTATCTGTAACATTGTAGGTGAAGTAGTCTTGTAATCATGTCTAATCTGTCTATTAGCTTTGTCTTTGTGCTGAGCACAGTTAAAAGAAAAATGGCATGGCAAAGGAGATTATTTTTATTGTGAATTGCTGATGAAAAAAGGCATTTTGCTTCAATGTTATTAACTGGTTTTACCGCTGACCTTTAAAGGCATGTCTATGACTTCCGATATGCAAGAGCTCAGCAAATATTATCCTCCATTTAATTTAAATCGTTATTACAGCTTTGGTTATGAGTACTAGATATGTATCATAAGACATGATGTTGGGCTTTCCTAATTTTTGATATTTTATTGTAAAAGAAAAAAATCTTCCTTTGTTGGTGCATTGAGTGATGGTTGACCTTTTCATATTAAATTTCTTCTTCATATTTCAGCTATTTGTAATCCTCGAAGGTCACGGGCTGGCATTAGCAACCCCAGGAATGAATGGTTGTGATGTCACATCCTCGAATTGACAAATTAGTTTGTTTCCTCTCTCATTACTCACCCTATACATTGTTGTCATGAGGGATGGCGAAGTTCAAGACAGAATTATGGCCTGAGGGTTTTGAACACCAAGAAATAGGCTCTCCAGTGTGTTTTCCTTCCCATCCTCCTGCCATATGGACTGTGCATTTTCGTGTCCTTCGTATGTGTAGACACACTCTCCCCAACATGAGTTCCTGGCTTTCATAGGTAATGATGTGAAAAGAAGAGGAAGAGAGAGAAGGGAATAAAAAAGGGGAAACGTGCCTAGAGTGCTATGAAGGGAAAAGTAAACTTAGATGGAACCGAAGAATAACTAAGTCTGGAAGGGGTTTTTCAAGCTTCTCAGTGGAGTCTTGCCACTTAGAAAAACAGAAAACGTAGGTTCGTCTGCAGTTCACTTGGATTTCCAGAAAGGCTGAGAGACCTTAGGCGAGTCATTGAACTTTGTCAGACTGTTTTTCATTCTGGACTAAGAGATCACCTGTTCCTTTCCAATTTTGACAACATGGATTATATATTCTCTGGAAACCAATACTATCATCCATAAATATGAGGGGACTTCAAAAAGTTCATGAAAAACTATGAGTTTATTTTGTTATGAAAATGTTTAAAATCCATACCATGAATTTTTGGAAGACATTACCCCCCATTCCCCCCACAGAAGAGATAAGTAGGTTGCTTATCATTTCAAATACTTTATTTTCTAATGTAATAATTATTCACACATAGAATTTGTTAATCAGTGTTTAGTGCCTCTTCTAGACATAAGAGTGCGTGGTGAGCAAAGCCAGACAGGGTCCCTGCCCTCGGCTGAAAACAGCAGTGGATGAAGGTAATGGTGGGGTGGGTGTGAGAAGACATGACCTGTCTGGGTTAGGGAACCTTTCTTGGAGCAGGGGTTGCTAGGGTGTCTGAAGGATGCATATACATCAACCAAGTGAGGAAATAAGGGAAGAACATTCTAGGCAGAGACACGAGATTGTGCAAGTCTGGGGATGGATAGAAAGAGGCCAGGGGACCAGCAGATGTTGTAATGGTTACACCGCTGGACTACCACAAAGTCAACTGCAGTTTGAGTCCCAGGCCCAGTGGCTTAAACTCACACTGGGTGCATGTGTGTGTATGTGTGCTCAAAATTGTAAGAAAATGGAGGAAAGGGATTATGACATAGTCATCTCCCGGGGGGGGGGGGGGGGTTATTTCTCACTTTCTCTGTCTCTCTGTCTCTCTGGAGCGCACACGTACCCTATACCAAAATATCTTAAAAACAGGAAGGAAAAAGAAAGAGGGTGGCCAGGACTAGAACAGAAGCAGTCAGCTGTACAAGAGCCTAGCTGGGTCAGTAAATAGGAGCTAGGCCATGCGAGGCTTTAAGGGGAAGAGTGACAATAAAATTTACCATCCAAACCAGGACACTTCTCAACAGGAACGGACATTATTAATAATGAAAACAGAGTAACAGTTGTAGTCCAGTAAGTATGATCAGAACCCTATTTAAAAGTCATCTAAAACAGTTTTGTCTCTAAGTGCAATGAGAAGACATTGAACAATTTTGAACTAATGGATTGAAATGATCAAATTTGGCTTCAAAGAAGCATTCTTTTGCAGTGTGGAGACAAAATTGGAGAAGTCTTGTCCAGGGTGGTCTGGGGATGGATACTGGGGTTCAGACTAAAGTAGAGGAGACGGGGTTAGGAGAAGGAAATAGAAGTGAGGGAATCTGAAGCTGACCTTCTCTGTGATGGAGACAGATGGCACTAATGGTCTTAGTTTGTTTCCACTTCTTTATATCCATGCCCTTGGTATTCTTCTCCCATCCTGACTTAGGGCTTGACCAGGGCATGTGCTTTGTCCAATGGAACAGCAGCATCTGGACCACAGTAGAGATGTGAGAAACGTGTGCATTGAGCCTGTACTCTAGTGGTCAGTCTGGGCCAGCCTGCTGGAGGACAGAACCAATGGGAAGAGGTAGCCCAACCCATGGCCTGGTGGTTTAGTGTTCTGGATCCCACTTGGCTGGCTGCATGGCTCAAATCTGGGCCTGGCAGCTTGAAAAACAATAGGCGCATGTGTGTGTGTGTGCCCAGAATGCCCAAGATCCTCAAAGAAGGGAGAAATGGAGGAGAAGGGATTCTCTTTTTTATCTGTCTCTCTTTCTCTGTGAGTACACATACCCTCTGGCAAAGAAGAAAGGGAGGACGTGGTTTGAAAATGTCCTCTGTATCTTTGTGTGTTAGAATTTGGCTGTATTGTGAAGGGATTAAGAGAAGATGATTTGACTGTGGTGGTTGAGAGGTGGAGCTTTTGAGAAGTGATTAGGCATCCTGGGACCTAATGGGTGGGGCCCCTCATTGAGTCCTGGTTGATTTGTTGATATAATGAGAGGCAACCAGACAGAGATGCTCTACTTCAGCTTGCTCCATCTTGCTGTCCGCCATCTGCATCAGCAAAAAGACCACCAGATATGGCCCCTGGACCTTAGACCTCCAAAGTGTGTGTCCAATAAACCTCTGTTCTCCGATTCAGCCTCTGGTAACTGTTATTAGCAACAGAATGGACTAGAACATCCATCTCCTGAATTATGGACCAGATAAATGTTTTAAATAAAAAGTTTTAGCTTGGTTTGTTCCATGGCAGTAGTTATAGAAGTTGTTCTTGAGAGGAAACAGTAGAAGACAACCCAGTTTTGCCCATACCAGGTTAATTTAGACATACTGACTTCAAGGAATGATGAAGACATTCAAGAAAGTGGTGCTGTCAAACAGGAGAGGAGGTTGCAGTCTGGAGCTTGGAGGAGAGTTGAGTGGAAGATACATAAATTTGTGTGTAATCTGTGTGGTTGAGAAACTCTAGGAAGAGAGTGTGAGGAGAGGATAGAGAGCTGAGAAATCTGGGGCTGGGAAGAGGATGAGGCTACAAAGGAGACGAGGAGGGACCTGACAGAGTAGGAGGAAAAGTGAGACGTGTGCTGTGTCAGGGAGGACTGTCAAATCAGTGACAGAGGGTAAATCCCACTGCAGACCAAAATGTGTGCACTTTACTACTCAATATTCAATACAATACTTACCAAAATAGAGCTAACCCAAGTGGCCCATTGTGTTCCCCAGGAGGGGAGCTGAGTGATGAACAGTATAAAATGCCAAATGTCTTTGTCTTCTCCCTTCTGGCAGTGATTTTTTTTTTTTTGAGAGGATTTTTTACTATAGGGCATGTGCACTCACCAGAAAGACAGAAACAGAGATACAGAAAGCAAGAAATCGCCCCCCGGGGGTGAGGAGGGAGGTATGGCCATGCTGCAATCCCTTCTCCTCTATTCTCTTTTTGGGATCTTGGGCACACATGCACACACGTCCGGTGTGAGTTTAAGCCACTTGGTTCAGGATTCAAACTGTGGTCAACTACATGGGAGTCCAGCGACAGCCATTACGCCAACTACTGGTCCCTCTGGCAGTGGTTTCGATGGCCTAAGAAATTGGCACAGGATAAACCCACTTGGAGTGACATTGAGGGGGGGTGCTGTCTAGAGCCCCAGCTCAGAACATAGCCCGTGGTCAGGAAAGTGCTTCCTGTAGCCCGCCCTTTGCACTCTCATTCCCGCTCAGAGCCATGGTGCTTCACTCAGACCCTCCCTTCACCCTGCTTCTAGAACCCAGGCTTGGAAAAGGGCCTACTGGCTCACTCACATTCAGGTGCAAATGACTGAGAAGCCTGTCTTTTATTTTACCTAGAGCACTACATCTTCTATTTGTTTGTTTGCCAGAGGGGACATGTGCTCAAGAGAGAGAGACAGACAGACAGACAGACATGGAAAGGGAGAAAGCACCTCCCCAATGGAGTGTGGTCATACTGTGGTCTCTACTCAGTGTCTTCACCCTCTTGGGATTGGGGACACATATGCACTTGTGCTTGGTGTGTTTTTTAGACTACCAGAGCCAGAATTTGAACTGTGATCAGCCATATGGGATCCCACTCCCTTAACTACTAGGCTACAGAGCTGGGCCCAGAGCAGTAAATCTCAAACACAAAGGAATCCCTCTATTTTGGAAAATGCAGTTCTGTGAGTGTGGGATGGGCATGTATTTTCTACATGCCTCTTACCTGGATTACTGCCCTGTGCTTTGCTTTTTATGCATCAGAAGTAAAATCCGGCAGTCACAGAATTGCAGCCTTCTGGGTGTTTTCGGTGTAGAATAGCCACACCTCAGTAGACTTTTCTTCCCCCCCAAACCTGCCTCCCTGCCAACATTTCCTTTCTGTGATTTGATTAATAACACCGCACTTCTTCCATCCATCTGGGTTCAAACTATTGAATTATATCTGACCTGCTCAGCTGCCGCATCTACACCCTGGGATTCTGCCCTGGCGGACTCTGCTCACCTGCTCTCTGTTCTCCCTGCTGTTGTGGAACAGAATCGAGCCTTTATCCACTCCCACTTGGTGTGATGCCACAGCTTCCTGACCCTGGTTCCGAGTCTGTCTTTTCTGCCATCCAGCCTGCAAATCGACTTTCTTAGGCAAGGATTGGGCTTTGGACTTACCCGCTTTTAAAAATTGTATTTCTTCCTTGAAAGAAAGAGATAGATGGACAGACAGCCAGGTACCCCACCAGGGTGTTCACATCATGATCCACACCCAGCCTCAGCTGCAGATCATGGCGTGTGCAAACACACCTGGCACGTGTAGCAAGACCCAGGACACAAATCAGGGGCTTCCTCCGGGGTACAGTTGTGTTCCCTCTGAGCATCATCTGGCCCCTCTTTATATCCTTTGATATGATACATTTTCTCATAAAAGAAAGCTAAACTTCTTGAGAGAGCACCCATGATCTAATCTAAAGACTCCTACAGCATAGTTTGCCTTACTGATTATTTCTATTTGAAAACAGATGGAAATCGCAAGATGCCAAGGGCACAGGCTGGCTAAACAATTTCATTGTCCCCTCATTCCCAGACTGATATCATGTCCATAGTTCATGTCTCCATGACAGGATGCAGTTCTTGATCTCTGCAGAGAGACCTGAATCCAGGGTGAATATTCAGGAGGAAAGAGCACTCGCTCATTATGACTGAGCAGGATGACGTGACGATGCCAAGGAGGTTTGTAGGAGTGGAGAGGGGTCCTGAGCCCATGCATTCCGTTACTCAGGACAGAGAGGGCAGGCCCTTGGGTGCATCTGAGTGCGTTCTCTTACCCTATTGGAGACACAGGAGAACAAGGTGTCCCAGATATTAGCTCGAGGACTAAGGCTGCTGGGGACCTGTGGATGCATCAAGCCCCTTGACCTCTCCTCCACTGCACCCTCTGCACCCCCGACCTTGAGCAGACCAGCATCTAGTTCTTCTGGCTGCAGACAGACTCTTTCTGAGTGGATTCGAAGCCCGGGATAGCAGTCATGATGTGTAAATCAATCCCTTCTGCTTCCCACAAGGGAGAACCAGCTTAACATGCAGTGTTGGAGGATCTTAGGTCCCCTGTGGGACATTTGCTCCAATGAGTCCCTTAACAAGCGTTTATTATCACATCCCAAACCATCTTTCTGTACTCAGCTCGAGAAATTCACTAGGTGAACCCTGATCGTATCAAATCAGATATTCCTCGTTCCTGGTGGCATTCAGCATTAACCTTGCTTTTAAAAGCTGTTTGCCCTTCCACAATGAATGCCCATTTTCCCTTCCAGAAGTGAACACTCATTCTCCTCTTCAGCATCTGGAAAAGCCCTCTTTTCTTTCACGGTCCAGTTCAAACAGTGCCTATACCAAGACCACTGGGATCTGGACCCCAGAACGAGGACTGACTGCTCCCTCATAGGGCTCCTCTGTGTTGTTTTGAGATGTGGACATGTGGGTTTTCTGTATACTGAGGCCTTCTTTTTCCTTAAAGAGGCTCTGCAGGATTGGGATTGGATTAGTCAGCTGTGGCAATCACACTGCAAGCCTTTTTATGTAGTAGGTACTCAGTATGGGACTGAGTACACACACAAGAGAGTAACTCTTGGGTTTACCCAGACCTCTGTCAGTGCAAAGCATCACTTATTACGTTGATTTGGTGGCCTGTGCGTAGCGCACAACCTCATGCAGGACCACTTCAAATCAGTGGTCTGGGGCTTTTCCTTGATATTTTGGGCCACTGGGAAATAACCAGGAAGAAAGCTTCCTGTTCAGCCATCAGCCTAGGTTACTGCTTCCAGGTGTTAACTGAAACAACCCAATTAAAGAAGTGACTTAAAGTGCCAAGTTCTTGTTGAGTTGTGAAAAGACACCATTAAAGTTTCCTGTCAAACAAGTCAACCATTGGCCAACACACAAATTAGGTTACTGGGACCAGTAGTTGGCATAATGGCTATGTCAGTGGACTCCCATGTCGTCAACCGCAGTTTGAGTCCCAGACCCAGTGGCTTAAACTCACGCTGGCGCGTGTGCGTGTGTGCCCAAGATCTCGAGAGGAGAATGGAGGAGAAGCAACTGTGGTGTGGCCATCCCCCCTGGGGGGTGATTTCTCACTTTATCTCTCTGTCTCTCTCTGTCTTCCTGGCGAGCGCACGCCCCCTATAGCAAAAACCTCTCTGCCTCCCACTACCCGCCCAAAAAGAATCAAGTTACTTAATTTTTCCAAATAGAAATAACTTTATTTCATTTTCTCATGATAAATAATATGTACTGGTTATTTTCTGTATTATTTTGTTTTAGTTAAAAATTAAAATCTCACCCATAAGGGAGGTCCCTGTTAACTATATGGAATTCCTTTCAGGTCTCTTTCTGCCAATATACACACACACACACTCATGGGTCTTCAAAATGCTCCTGAAAAATGTGTATTACGAAAAAAGATACATGAATTTAAAACATTTTTTTGCACCAAAATGAACTCATGCTTTAATCCTATTTTTTCCACGAAATTGTTGAAGTCCCCTTGCATTTATAAATAAATGATAATTATTTGTATATTTAAACTCTATTAACATAATATATTCATAAACTACACATACACATAGCTTTTTCAGCAGAAGTAGATTTGGACTATCAATAATTCTGTATTTCACTTTATTATGTATTAAAATAGTTTAGTCCATTCCTAGTTCAACACTTACACAATAAGTGCTTCATTTTAGTACTATACTGAATGGTTATTTTATAATTTAATCAATCTCTTCTAATTAAAATTTAAGTTGTTTTTAATTTTTAGTAAAAGGCAAAAGATTTATGTGATCTGAAGAGAAGCCAGAGTGTAGCTGTTTCTAATTTTTGTTCTATTTTTGCCCACTTGTATGTGTATTTATTTAGAATACAGTTCCATAAGAGGGATGGCTACATTACAACACATGCACATTTTACTAGCTTTCGATATATAAGATATTGCCCTCCAGGAAGAGGGTACTGATTAATATTCCCACCACCAATATCTGAAAGTATCCACTTGGGACCAGCAGATGATGCAATGGTTACATCTCTGGACTCCCACATAGTCGACCATGGTTCGAGTCCTGGACCCAGTGACTTAAACCTCATGCCAGGCACGTGTACATGCGTGCCCAAGATCCCAACAGGAGAATGGAGGAGAAGGGATTGTGGCATGGCCATCCTCCCCGGGAGGCGATTTCTCACTTTCTGTCTGTCTCTCTCCGTGTCACCAGCGAGCGCACACACCCTATAGCAAAAATCTCTCTTTTAAAAAAAAAGAGCATCCACTTTACCTCACTCTGAGAAATACTAGGCATTATTAATCCTTTTCATCTTTGCCAGTTTGATAGACAGAATTGTAATTTCCTTCTTCAGTTAATACAGATTTAATTACTAGCAAGATTAAATATTATTTATTTCATTTATGTCTGCGTTTCTAAATCATCACAGCCCTTTTCAAACTTTCTATTGTGTCATTTATCTTTAATTATTGGTTTTTACATTTTAAAAGATTTTTTTCCCCAGTTTTTAAAATTGTCTTTTAACTCTGATTAGTGTGTGTGTATATTTATCAGAGGTCAGTACTGGTGGGATGAAGTTTTGCTAAGCGAGAGAAAGCCAACTGAAATAGACTCTCCCAGAATGTATGATGTGGACTGGGGAGAGGAAATGAGCATTTCAAGGAGCGCCTTAGAATTTGAGGTTTCCATAAAACCAGTCAGCACGTTTCTGCTCCAGCATGTCAGTCCTTCAACATTGGCGCCCAGTCTGTCTTTTTTTTTTTAAAGAGATAGGACACTTTTTCCTTCTTTTCCTTTTCTTTCATTGAGAGAGAGATTTTGCTATAGGGTGTGTGTGCCTGTCAGACAGACAGAAAGTGAGAAATCACCCCCTGGGGGGATGGTCACACTGCATTCCCTTTTCCTCCATTTTCCTCTTGGGAATTTGGTCATGCATGCACACATGCCCAGTGTCAGTTTCAAGCCAATGAGTCTGGGACACAAATCACAGTCCACTATGTGGGAGTCCAGTTAGGTAACCACTATACCACCTGCTGGCCCTAAACACTGGTTTTTTCAATCCAGGAGTTCATGAACTTGAGTGGGTAGAATTCTATGGGTCTGTGAACTTGGATGGGAAAAATTACATCTTTATGTGCACCAATCTCCTGAAGTTAGTGTTACTTTGGATCGAACTTGTGAGGAATAATGTTAGCACTGACACTAATAAAAACAATATTTTAAAAATCACATAATGGGATTGTTCAAGATAGCTTGAAATATCACAACTATTAAAAGAAGCTAGACTTGTTTATTTTATAAAGAAGCATATATGTTACTCCATGTTTTTTTCATCACAAAAGCATTAGATAGTTTGATAGCTGCATTTCAATACAACTGGCTCTTTTGTGATCTGTATATTTTTGCTTTATGCACTTAGAGCCATTATTTTGAAATATATCTCTAGGCTTTGTCAGACTGCTAGTGGCATTTAAGGCATACATATGTAGGCTAAGAATCTTTGAGTTGGGGAGTGTGTTAAAAGTGACAGGAAGAAGAGCCAGCAGGTGGCATGGTGGTTAGGGTGCTGGACTCCCACATGGCCAGCTGCAATTCGAGTCCCAGCCCTGGAGGCTTGCTTTCTCACTTTCCTTGTCTGTCTGTCTCTGGTGAGCATATATTCCTTATAGCAAACTAAAAAATTAATTGAACAAACAAAGTTAAATAATTCTTTAAGAAAAACGTTCCTGGAAGGTTCTAACTTGCTCCTTGATGAGAAGCAAGGGTTCCTTCCCACGTGGCTTCTGCTGCTGTGTGCCTTCTCTGCTGTGCTGTCCCCTCGTTTTCTAGAACCCTTGCCCCATGTGACAGCTCTCAGACCTCTTTGCGGTCTTCTGGAAGTTTCTCAGATGCTCTATCAAACACATTAACATTCACCCACATTCCACATTAAATACATTTTCATTGTAAAAATTTGAGTTATCATAATTTTACTTTTTTAAATCCTTGGTGATGAGAAGCTTATTTAATTTACAACTGACTGTGACTTCTTGACAACCATCGTGCTTACTCAGGGGTTCTTGTGAATTTGAAAAATATAACATACAAATTGTTTTCTAAACATAATGAAATTTTTATGAGTACTAAATTTAACAATGAATGAAGTTGGCATAATGATACGTTCTGTATACATTTAATTAAACATTTAGTAATAGCAATTTTTGCAGTTTTCTTACCATATTTGGGAGCCCACTATTTATTTTTAAAGTGTGTAGACTCTGGAGGACACCTAAGCCCTTAGGCATCGTGCCTGTACCGGCTAATGGTATAAATGCACCTAGGGGCAAATAACACTTTCTACTCAGCCCTTTCGCAGAACACACCCTCCACCTTCTCCTGTAAGTAAAAATATGGTTCCCTCCCGATGTGGAGGGCAGGGAGGCTGCTCCAGGATCCTTTGGATCCTCTGACTTTTCTTTCTCCTCTTCCTTCCATTATTTCTAATTGCTGAGAGCACACACACTAGCTAGAGAGAGACAGGGAGAGGAGAGGGAGAAAGCACCCCCAGTGAGGTGTGTCAAACTGAAACCCCTTCTCCTGCATTTCTCCATCCTGTCAGGGTTTGGGGCATGCACACATACACACCTGGCAGGTTTTTCAGGCCACCGGGACTGGGATTTGAACTGTGTTCGCCAATGGGGGATCTGGCTAGTTCGTTGCTAGGTTTGGGGACTGCTCTTCTCCTATCTTTGACTACTTCTTCTCATTCTCTTTAGGCGCCTGTGCTCCCATTACCCATCTCTCAAATTCTGATATACTCTGAGACCTTTTCCTTGCCACCTACCCTTCTCCTTCTGAAGGCTTTATGAATCCTTCTTCACTGCAGGGCTCTGATCACCACCTGTCTCCTCGCATTCAGACTTCTCTTCTACTTCTAGGCCTGTGGGTCCAAATTCTTTCTGGATCTCTCCACCTGGAAGTCCCACAGCACTGGTATATCTGGTCCTAACAAGACCCATTTCCTCTGTTTCCAGTCTCAGGATATGAGCCCCCAGCTGGGCAACCTAGAATCACTCTTGGTTTCATCTGTATATTCAGCCTGTAAGTGAATCCATTGGTTGCGTCTGCCTAGCCTGGCTGACCAGTTTCCTCCAATCCTTGGCTTCCAGGCCTGTCTGGTTTCACTCCTGCAGTCTCTCAGGCTGGCAGAGGATTGGTCTGGACTCCAGGCCCATCACTGCAGAGGCCTTCGTTGACTTGCACTCCAGTCACTCCCTGCACTCCTTCGCCCAGGCTGCCTTCCCTCGCTACAACCTGCGGCGTATTTGTACAGTACTGACCAACACTTGGGACTCGGTTTCACTGGTTTTCTCTTGTTTGCCCATTCCTTCTGGGCAGCCTTCTTGCCTCTTCATTGTAGGTCTCCAGTGTCGCACTGAACTCTTCTGACAGTAGGGGTTCAAGAAATACTAAAAAAAACCAGATGGAATTGCAGGATGCTATTTGAGATCCTCAGCGACAATGTTTTGCTGTAAGACAGAAAGATAGGAATTCCAGGAAAATAAAGGCTTCTGGTTAATGGCAACATTTTAGGGAAGGTACTCACCATTCCTGATGGACATTTGCTTCTTGTTATTGGTATAAACGATCCACAGTGTCCCTCCCTGTACTTCCTGTGTGTTTTCAAGGTGGATCATTTGCAGCAAGCCAGGAATATTTGGAGAAGCCACATCATTTTATCAATCTTATATATATCCTTGACTCAGGCCTCATCCAGCAAAAGGGACCCCTTGGGTGGATTTCCTTCCCCATCTCCTGAGACCGTGTGGGTGGAGAATTCCTGGGAACTAGTGAGGTTCAGACTCTTCCTCATTCCACCTGCTGGGCTTCCCAGTTCTTTATTTTTATTTTTAATTTTATGATGCCATTATTCTAATTCTTCCTTTTATTTACATTTAATCACTATACATCCTTACAGCATAGAAAATGGTTTTTCCCAGCATTAATACAGTGTGTACTGGTACAGAGACATTGCCAATGCATTATCATCACCAGGTAACGTCTCATTTTTGCATCTGCTAAGTGTTCCTCCCTGATTCTGCCCCTCCCACTGCCTCCGATAGCATGTCTCGAATCTGCAGTTGCCCTTCCTGCTTTCATACGTTGCAATCGCAGTTTCCTGAGCAGTCTTTTATAGCTGGTTTATAGTGCTGCTGCGGGTGGCATCGCTTACCTGCCGATGCATTTGCTCACATTGTCTGTCTGTGATCGCTCCACAATTCCACTTGGATTCTCGACTGTGGAGATCAAATCTAGGAGACCCGATTCCCAGTCTCATCTCAGCTACCTGCTTCCTGTATGCGCTGGACAGTCACTCAGATGCTCCGTGTCTGACTCTTTTTGTCCGAGAGGACACTGCTTTCCCAGATCCCTTTCAGGCATGCTGCTCTGGACTCAGAGGACTCCTTAGAGCGGCGGTGCTCTGTAATGTCTCCTACCATTAAATGTCCATAGGCCTTGGCTTGCAGGGTGTTATGAGAGGCCACTAAGGTCCCTGCTTTATGGAGAACTCTTGCAGACACTGCGCACCATGCTTCGCAAGTTCTGATTAGGACTGCATGCATGTCCCTCCTCTGTGAGGAGGAAGGCAAACGGACGTCACAAAAAGCATATTTCCTCAGGTCTTCTAGAGGGTTAAACTCCTGAAATCAGCTCTCAGACTTGTATCTTGCATTTCAGTAATTAAAAAATAAATTTGGCATTGTGCGAAAAATGGACTATTCTTTCTTTCTTTTTTTTTTTTTTGAGGTTTTTGCTATAGAGTATATGCGCTCGCCAGACAGACAGAGAGAGACATAGAGACAGAAAGTGAGAAATCACCCCCCAGAGGGGATGGTCACGCCACAATCCCTTCTCCTCCATTCTCCTCTCGGGATCTTGGGCACGCACGCACATGCGCCCGGCATGAGTTTTAAGCCACCGGGTCTGGGACGTGAACCGTGGTCGACTACATGGGAGTCCAGCGACATAGACATTATGCTAACTGCTGGTTCCCCAAAATGGACTATTCTTGATAAGTATCTTCTTCAGGTAACTGGCTTTGGTGAACACCACACAATGAATGAAATGAATATTTAACTATTTTGATGGACATGGTTATAAAATATATAGAACTTGTCCTCCATGAAAAGGAAGTGTGGAGTATAAATTTCCTGTGTGTCTAAGGCCATGTCTTTAATGCCTTTATACCACAAATATGTATTAAACTCCAGCTGTGTTCCAAGCTCTATGCTGTGCTGAGTATCTAGTGTCTTCATTTACAGATTTATCCCCACCAAAAATTCCTTTCTGTGGCTCCATTTATACAACTTGACTGTTTTGCTCTTATGTATGAAATTGGGAGGTTTGAGTAATGATAAGGTGGAGTTTCTGCCTAGAGCATCAGATTTGGTGAGCAGTTCAGGTTGTCACGTGTTCCATCAGTGAAGAGCTGAGTCAGCTGTGTCTCAGCCTGGCCTTGTTAGTCATCTAGTCATGGGCATTTTCCCAAGAAAGAGTTCACTTTATTTTCTTCAAAAATCAAACTCAACTGGCTCCATAATCTTGAGGTCACAATAGATACCGATTTTATTGTGCTATCTGCAGTAAAAATTGATATACAGACCATATGATACGCATAGGGTATCTTAAAAAATTCATCATCGCACCTTGCACATTCATCTCATTACAAAGCAATACATATTTGTTGCAAAACTCAAACAAGAGAGCATTATTGCAAAAGGATGTACTTCCTATGTGAATGTCAATTAATTAATTTGGATGCTTCAGATTCCTTTTAGTAGGAGGTTTTCAAGGTTGATTTCTGGTGTTCCCTTATGTGGTCTATGGATTATTTATGTTCTGGTAAAGTTGCTGCATAATATAAAGTAACTCCTACATTCCCTTTGGTTTTTATTATAAACCTGGATACAGTTTCTGTAGAGGGTTGGGAGAACAAACTGGTACATGTTTTCTCATGAGAGTTGCGGGATTACTTTTGTCTTCCTGAATGGTAGAGCCTGCTAGCAGGCTATGCCTAATCTTTTTGTTTTCACTTCTCAGTACCTTTCCAACTCCAGAATCTTTTCCCAAGGACACTAGGCACTTTCTTAGCAGTGGACATATTTTAAGCACATGGAATTAATTGGAATATATATTCTAATCTTCCAGACTTTTTTTTCTTCCAGTCTTTGAAGTTGGCAGTAGTTCATATGCAGATGTCAATAATACATTTCACATATGGAGTCTTAAAATTGAAGCCAGCAACTCCTGTTAGGGGCCATTTGAAAGTGCGGGAGGATGATTTTGGTTGTTAAAACAGGATGCTACCAGCATTTAAACCAGTTAAAGATATTATTGTACACATCATCATCAACAGATAATTTTCCATTTTTGTGTCCCTTAAATGTTTTGCTTCTTTCTTTTTCCCTGATTCCTTTCTTCTCACCTGCCCATTTCTCATCTACCTCCCACAGTATCTCTAGTATCTACAATTGTCCCCTTACTTTGTTGTCTTTCAGTTTTTCAGTTTCTGCCATGGAGTACAGACATTCAGTATATATTGAGTAGAGACATACAATGCTTCTTTTTCATAGTTTGACTTGCTTTACTTAGCAGTAAATCTTCCATTTTCATCTATTTTCTACCAAATGCCAAGGTCTCATTTTTATGACTGAGTAGTATTCCACAGGGTATATATGCCACATTTTTTCAATCCATTTAGTTGTTCGTGGACATTTGGATTGGTTCCATGTCTTAGCAATTGTGAATAAAGCCACAATAAACATGGGTGTGCAAGGACTTTTCTGACTGAGTGTATTTTTATCCTTTGGGTAGATACCCATGAATAGAATTGCTGGATCACATGGTACTTCTATTCATAGGTCTTTTAGGTGTCTCCATATTGTTCTCCACAGTGGCTGGAATAATTTTCATTCCCACCAACAGTATAAGAGAGTTCCCTTTTCACCACAGCCTTGCTAGCACTTAGCATTTTAAAAATTTTTTTAATCTTAGCCATTCTGACTGGGGTAAGGTGTTATTTCATTGTAGTTTTGATTTGCATATCCTTTGTGAGAAGGGATGTTGAACATTTCTTTTTTTGTATACTTTTTGGCTGTTCGTATGTCTTAGAGAGTTGTCTGTTCAGATCATTCACCCATTTTTTTAATTGGATTGATTTTTTATTTTTAGGTGAGGTGTTTGAGTTCCTTGTATATTCTGGCTATCAAGTCCTTATGAGAGGCATAGTTTGAGAATATAGTCTCCCATTCTGAAGATTGATGATTCATTCTAATTATTATTTCTCTTGCTGTGAAGAAGCTTTTTAACCTGATATAGCCCCACTTCTTTATTTTTGGGATTATTGTCCCCCATTTGGGGGTCTTATTTAAGAAGTCCTTGAGTACTCTGATGTCTCCAAGAGTTTCCCCTGTGTTATCCACCAGTAGTTTTATAGTTTGAAGTCCTATGTTTAGATCTTTGATCCATTTTGAGTTTTTGATTAGATTTTTGTTAATGGTGAGAGATAGGGGTCTAGTTCACACTATTTCTAATGATCCAAAAAGAAGGAACCCTCCCAAATTCATTTCATGAAGACATCATCACTCTCATCCTCAAAATAGACCAGGACATAACAAAAAAAGAAAACTACAGACCAATATCTCTGATGAATAGGAATGCAAAAATCCTAGCAAAAATACTAGCAAATTGTATCCAATAATACATTAAACATATTATATAACATGATGAGGTAGGTTTTATTCCAGAAATTCAAGGGTGGTTCAACATATGCAAAACCATAAATGTAATAACATTATATTAACAGAAAGAAGGATTAAAACCATATGATCATATCAATTAATGTAGAAAAAGCATTAAATAAAGTATAGTATCCCTTCATGATTAAGCCTATCCACAAAATTGGCATAGAAGGGATGTTTCTCATCACAATAAAAGCCATATATGACAAATCTATAGCTGACATCATACTGAAAGGTGAAAAGCTGAAAGCTTTTCCACTAAAAACTGGAACAAGACAAGGCTGTGTACTTTCTCCACTCCTTTTCAGTATAGAATTGGAACTCCTAGCCAATGCAATCAGACAAGAGAATAAAATAAAAGGCGTTCAAACAGGGAAAGAAGAAGTGAAAATATCTCTATTTGCAGATGACATGATTATATACATAGAAAATCCAAAAGAATCTACAAAAGTGGAAAGATAGCCCATGTTCCTGGATTGGAAGAATTAAAATAATCAAAATGTTAATTATACCCAAGTTAATCTACAAATTTAATGCAATCCCAATCTAACTACCAGAGATATTCTTTACAGATTTAGAAAAAACAATCACAGAGTTTGTCTGGAATCATAAATGACCCCATTTTGCCAAAGCAATTCTGCTCAAGAAGAATGGAATAGGAGGCATCTCATTCCCAAACCCCCAAATATATTACAAAACAGTGATAATCAAAACAGCATGATATTGTCACAAAATAGGCATGTGCACCAATGGAACAGAATAGGGACCCTGGAGATAAACCCCCAAACGTACAGCCAACTGACCTCGTACAGCCAACTGATTTTGGAAAAGGGCCCCCAGCCAATCCAGTGGGGAAAAGAAATCTCTTTAGCAAATAGTGCTGGAAAAAACTGGATATCCACCTGCAGAAATTTTATTTATATTTAATTCCACCTGTAGAAATTTCATTTATATATATATTATGTATAAATATATATAAATAAATATATACTTTATTCATTCTTCTGTGCAACTAAACACAAGAATAGTTGCTGGGTTTTCTTAGCATTTTCCAGTTCTCCTTACTAAAGAACTAGTGAATAACCTTTACCAGCAACACTAAGGAAATAATTTCTGCATTAGTCTTATCTAGAGCTTCCCCTCTAGGTTCCCATTGCTTTTACTTAAAAGTGTCTGGACCACTCTGGAGTTCCCATCACTCACTCGGGACTCTCGTCAGTAACTTGAGTTTGGTTTGCTTCTGTACAAAGTATATTTTTGATAACCATATTTCCCCAGCTCTGTCAGTGGCATCACTTGTGATGTTGGGGCTATTAAACAGTTCATTTGAGAAAAGATCCCTCCTCTTTGGAGCTTAAATTTAAGGCACACAGTGGCATTTCCTGTGTGGTACAATTAAGGCTCCTCAAAGCAACAGCCACATGTGACCGTACTACTAAGTATACTTTGTGTATAACTCCATTGGATCAGGCAACCTCCACTTCTCTACCAAACAGTGGAGAGGGCATATTTTCATCGATTCTGCTGTACTTGATCTTCTTTCCCTTGAGAAGATAGCTAGCATTTCAGAGGGAAGTGTTGCTCTCATTCAATAAACATTAATCCTATTCTTTCTCTTTGCAGTAAGCTTAGGGACTTCTGATTGCCTAACAAATCCCTCCCACATTTCTTATCCTGGCATTTATGGCTCTTCTTGACTGAGTTCCAACTTGCCTTTACAGTTCTATTTCCAACTCCTACTCGCTTACTCAAATCTACCCCTAGACAAGTAGATTCCTTTGCCATGCTCTACATATGCCTTGTAGTTTCCTGTTTTCATTTTTTTCCTTGCTTTTTGGTACATATCTAAGTTGTTCATCTTTTCTATTCACAATCACTATTAAAATCCTGCTATTTTTGAGTCTCGACTAAGCTATGAAATCTTCCTTATGAAAGTTTCCTTGAATTTCCTGCTGGAAGTCGTGTCTCCATTATTTTGATGTTCATACTACTTGCTTTTACCTGTCACCTCCTGAATGTAGCTGATTTTTAACATGTACATTTAATCATGTCAGTTCTTTTAGGGTGAGGACTGTGCATTAGTTATAGTATCCATGGAAGACCATGGAAATTCATGGGAAGACCCAGGAAACAGTTAATCGAATGAACAAGTGAATGCACGACAGTTGTTGAGTAAATAGAAAATCCTTTATTAAAGTAAATAATTTCTCACTAATTGATCCCTATTCTAAGGTTGCCTTTCACAACTAATATTTCTTAAACTGGAGCCCACCTCTAATAGTTAGCTGGAATCCATGTATATGTCATTCTTAATGAAATCTGAACATAATGCCTACAGCTTCAGAAAGAGCAACAGCTTTCTTTGCCTGTCCCTGAAATTGCCTTGACATAATATGTAATAGGCAATGACTGCCCAACAAACCCAAAAGCTTCTGCATTTCAACAACTGGTTAACAGGCCCCTGAACAACTCTAGTTAATTCTGTAGACTATACAGGATTCACTTTGAAGTGTATATTAACACAAGCCCTGTGAATTAACATTATGACTAGGCATGCATTGCAAATTAGATGCAGTTACCCTCTCTCTGGCAGGGACTGTTTAAAATGTAGAACATAATGGAGTTTCAAGGCATCTGAAGCTGGAAGTGAAATATATTAGTTTTGATTTTTGCAAAGACAACAGCAAAGCTAATGACAGACTCTTCTGCATTAACTTTCTCCTTGCAAAGATGGATTCAGGGGTCTTATGAAAGAATGTCAACTCACTTCACCTGCCTTAAGAATTTTTTTTTTTTTTTTTTTAAGTCAAATCCCTGGGGCCCCTGCCCAGCTGCTCCAAGAATTTTTTTTTTTTTTTTAAGTCAAATGCCTGGCGCACATGCTCAGCTGGTCCCCATCAGGTATTCCTGGCTCCTAGCCTCTGTGTTCTTCCTCTTTGCATAGCTGAAGTGACTGGGACATCTAACTCTCAGAATGTCATTGAGAAGGGATGACAAAGGCTTATCCCACAATTTTGGAAAACAGCATCAGTCACACTTTCTTCAACCTTGGATAATTTGGATAACAATAAAACTGTTCTTCCTTTGCCTGCATCTCATCCGTCTCATCTCGGTAGTTTAGATTCCTTTCTATTCCTGCCAGGTATGGAGTCCTGGACACAAATCTAGACCAATGGCTTTTCTCTGCTCTTTGCTGACCTGCTGCTCTGGTGCCAATGGCCTCTTTCCTGCTCAGACTTTTGGGGTCTGCAGTAGAACCATGGTGTGCTCCCCAGGACTGTCTTAGGCTGAGCCTGTGCTTACGCTGGCTGGCTGTCACTCACTCACTAGACCTGCCTGCATCCTAGTATCGGCTTCTGGGGCTGACCTTGTCATAGGCATGCTTATCAAAACCCTTTTCTTTTTTTGATTTTTTAAAAATGTGATAATATATGCATGCCATAACATTTACCATCTGAGCTATTTTCAAGTGTATGGTTCAGTAGTGCTAAGTACATTCAAAATGTTGTGCAAACATTACTGCATCCATGTCAAGAACCTTTCAATCTTGTAAAAACTGAAACTCTATACCTTTAAACACTCCCTCTCCATTTCTTCCTCTTCTCTGCCCCTGGCAACTACCATTTTATTTTCTGCCTCTCTTATTTTGAGTATTCTAAGTACCTCATGTAGGTACAATCATACAGTATTTGTCTTTTTTTGTGACTGACTTGGTTCACTTAATATAATGCCTTTGAGATTCATCTGTGTTGTAGTCTATGTCAGATTTACCTTTCCCTTTAAAGGCTAAATAACAGTTCTTTGTATGTACGTTCCACTTTTGTTTATCCATTCATCTATTGGTGAACACTTGAGTTGCCTCCATGTTTTAGCTGTTGCACATAATGCCACTGTAAATGTGAGTATACAAATACTTCTTTGAAGTCCCGCTTTCGATTATTTTGGGTATATACATGGTTGTCGGAAAAGTCATGACATATTTTTCTATGCAAAAATGTATCATGACTTTTCCAATGACCCAGTAGATGGGAGGAGAATTACTGCATCATTTAGTAATTTTACTTTTAAGTTTTTGATGAACTGCCATATTGGTTTCTATAGCAGCTGTACTGTTTTACATTTCTACCACAGTGCTACCACAGGATTTAAAATTCCCTATATTTTCCTGAGCTCTTGATGTTTTCTGTTTTTTTCTTTTTCTTTTTTCTTCTTAGAAGTTTTTGCCTTATGGCCATGCCACAATCTCTTCTCCTCCATTCTCCTCTCAGGATCTTGGGCACGCACGCTTATGTGCCCTGCGTGAGTTTAAGCCACCAAGTCTGGACTCAAACCACAGTTGACTACATGGGAGTCCAGCAACATAGCCATTACGCCAACTGCTGGTCCCTCAAAATTTTTATGAAGTTCAATGTGTCTGTTTATAATTTTGTTGCATATGCTTGTAATATTATATTAAAAAAAATCACTGCAAAGTCCAATTCTTGAGTCTTTTGCCCTTTATTTTCTTCTAAATTTTTATAGTATTTGGGTCTTTGATTCATTGTGAGTTCATTCTGTACATGGTGTTATGTAAGGGTCCAAGTTCCTTTTTGTGCGCGTGAGTATTACGTTTTCCTCAGCACCATTTTTGAGAAGACTGTCTTTCCCTCGATTTAATGGTCTTGGTACTCTGGTCAAAAATCATAAGATGACGTCTGTGAGGATTTATTTCTTGGCTTTCTATTTTATTTCTTTTTAGTTTTTATAATTGTTTATTTAAAAAAATTCAATTAGAGAGAGAGAGAGAGCGAGAGAAAGTGAGAAAACCACCAAGTCAGGGACATAAACCATGGTCAACTCTGTGGGACTTCAATATCTCCTGTTGTCCCCTCTGTTTTATTTCTTTGGCCTATATAGCTTTCTCTATGTGAATATTACAGCCCTTTTTAAAAAAAATTATGGCAGCTTAACAGTAGATTTTGAAATCAAGATATATAAGTCCTTTAGCTTTGTTCCTTTTCAAGATATTTTTGGCTACTCAGAGTTCTTTAATATTCCATATGAATATTAATGTGAATATTAAGACAGGTTTTTTTTTCCATTTCTATAAAAACACTGGGATTTTGAAAGGAATTGCATTGGGTCTGGAGACTGATTTAGCTAATAGTAATGTCTTTTTT
>NW_006159519.1:2905768-2933697 GCF_000334495.1 Tupaia belangeri chinensis
CAAGAGAGCGAAAGAGACATACACAAAGACAGTGAGAGAGAAAGTGAGAATTCACCCCTCAGGGGGGATGGCCACTCCACAAACCCTTTTCTTCCATTCTCTTCCTGGGATCTTGGGGATGTACACACATACCTGACACTATTTTTAAGATACCAGGTCCAGGACTTGAACTTCAGTTAGCCATGTGAGAATCCAATGATGTAACCACTACACCATCTGTTAGCCCCAATAGTAATAATATTAACTTTTACAGCCCATGAACATGGCATGTATTTTCATTTACTTATGCCTTATTTAATTCTTTCACTAATGTTTTATTTTCACCACAGCCTCTCCAGCACTTTTTCTAGTTAAGTTGTAAAGTTAAGCTATTGGGAGGCCAGCAGGTGGTGTGGTGGTTAAGGGCTCTGGCCTTCCACATGGTGAGTCCCAGACTTGGCAACCTGCTTTTTCACCGCATGCACTTGCCAGAAAGACAGAGAGATATAGAGAGACAGAAAGCGAGAAATCTCCCTCAAAGGGATGGCCATGCCACAATCTCTTCTCCTCCATTCTCCTCTCAGGATCTTGGGCACGCACGCTTATGTGCCCTGCGTGAGTTTAAGCCACCAAGTCTGGACTCAAACCACAGTTGACTACATGGGAGTCCAGCAACATAGCCATTACGCCAACTGCTGGTCCCTCAAAATTTTTATGAAGTTCAATGTGTCTGTTTATAATTTTGTTGCATATGCTTGTAATATTATATTAAAAAAAATCACTGCAAAGTCCAATTCTTGAGTCTTTTGCCCTTTATTTTCTTCTAAATTTTTATAGTATTTGGGTCTTTGATTCATTGTGAGTTCATTCTGTACATGGTGTTATGTAAGGGTCCAAGTTCCTTTTTGTGCGCGTGAGTATTACGTTTTCCTCAGCACCATTTTTGAGAAGACTGTCTTTCCCTCGATTTAATGGTCTTGGTACTCTGGTCAAAAATCATAAGATGACGTCTGTGAGGATTTATTTCTTGGCTTTCTATTTTATTTCTTTTTAGTTTTTATAATTGTTTATTTAAAAAAATTCAATTAGAGAGAGAGAGAGAGCGAGAGAAAGTGAGAAAACCACCAAGTCAGGGACATAAACCATGGTCAACTCTGTGGGACTTCAATATCTCCTGTTGTCCCCTCTGTTTTATTTCTTTGGCCTATATAGCTTTCTCTATGTGAATATTACAACGTAAACCATGGTCAACTCTGTGGGACTTCAATATCTCTTGTTGTCCCCTCTGTTTTATTTCTTTGGCCTATATAGCTTTCTCTATGTGAATATTACAGCCCTTTTTAAAAAAAATTATGGCAGCTTAACAGTAGATTTTGAAATCAAGATATATAAGTCCTTTAGCTTTGTTCCTTTTCAAGATATTTTTGGCTACTCAGAGTTCTTTAATATTCCATATGAATATTAATGTGAATATTAAGACAGGTTTTTTTTTCCATTTCTATAAAAACACTGGGATTTTGAAAGGAATTGCATTGGGTCTGGAGACTGATTTAGCTAATAGTAATGTCTTTTTTCTTTTTCCTAAAGAGGTTTTTTGCCATAGAACATGTGTGCTCATGAGAGAGAGAGAGAGAGAGAGAGAGAGAGAGAGAGAGACAGACAGACGAGAGAGAGAGAGGGAGAGAAAGAGACAGACACAAAGACAGTGAGAGAGAAAGTGAGAATTCACCCCTCAGGGGGGATGGCCACTCCACAAACCCTTTTCTTCCATTCTCTTCCTGGGATCTTGGGGATGTACACACATACCTGACACTATTTTTAAGATACCAGGTCCAGGACTTGAACTTCAGTTAGCCATGTGAGAATCCAATGATGTAACCACTACACCATCTGTTAGCCCCAATAGTAATATCTTAATATTAACTTTTACAGCCCATGAACATGGCATGTATTTTCATTTACTTATGCCTTATTTAATTCTTTCACTAATGTTTTATTTTCACCACAGCCTCTCCAGCACTTTTTCTAGTTAAGTTGTAAAGTTAAGCTATTGGGAGGCCAGCAGGTGGTGTGGTGGTTAAGGGCTCTGGCCTTCCACATGGTGAGTCCCAGACTTGGCAACCTGCTTTTTCACTTTCTCTTTCTTTCTCTCTCTCTCTCTCGCTCCCTCATTCTCTTTTTCTGTCCCTCTCTGGTCATATTTTAAAAAAACAAGTAAAGTTAAATGAAATAATTCTTTAAAAAAAGTTGAGTTGTTGGTTTGAAACGTTTTTAAATGTAAATATTTATAGATAGAAATTAGAAAATTCTGCTTTCACTACATTACAAAAATTTTGGTAATCTGTTTTTGTTTTTATTTGTTCCTAATTATTTTCTAATTTTCTTCCTGATTTCTTCTTTGATCTATTGGGTTGAGTAATAGTGTGTTGCCCACTTTCCATAGTTTTGAGAGATTTCGTTTTCCTTTTGTTACTGATTATAACTTTATTCTGTTGTGATTGCAGGAGATATATTTATGTAATATATATATATATTTAATTTTACTATTTAAAAAATTGCCAGCAAGTATGTATAAGAGAGACAGATCATGCCGCAGTGAGGTGTGGTCATGCCACAATTCTTCTTCTATTTTTCTGTCCCATAAGGATTTGGGCATGCATACACATGCACCAATGTGTTTTTCAAGCTGCCAGGGCTGGGATTCAAACCACAGTCAGCCATGTGGGACCCAGCTCTCCATGCACAGGGCTTAATCTGCTCTACTCTGGGTCTCTCCTGATATATAGATATATATCTATATATCTGTCTGTGTGTGTATGTGTGTGTGTGTGTGTATATATATATACACACACACACACACATATCAATATCTTTCTAAATCTTGAGATTTAATTTGTAACCTGACATATAAATATAATGTATCCTGAAAATTTTCCCATGTGTACTTCAGATGAATGTATATGCTATTTGTGTTGGTTAGAGTGTTCTGTATACATCTGACAGATCTTGTTGGTTTTTATATATTTTATGACTATAAATAATAGTTCTTTGGAATGTGTTAGTCTCTTAAATCATAAAGAAAGCAATATGTAGAGTTCCAAATCAAAGTTATAATAACTTTTTTAGTTTTCTTTTTTAGTTTTTTGCCATAGGGTGCATGCACTTGCTGGAGAGAGACAGAGAGAGGAAAGTAAAATCACCCCCCAGGGGGATGGACACACTTCAATACTTTCTCTTCCATTTGCTTCTTGGGATTATGGGCATGAATGCACACATGCTCATGCACATGTGTTGTGTGTAATTTTTAAGCCCCTGGGACTGGGACTTGAGCTATGGTCAACCCTGTGGGATAATCACTATGTTGCCTGCTGGCCCCCCTCTATTGAGATCTTTCTTCATTCATATAGTTTTGAGTTACTCTCTAGTGTCCTGTAATGTCTCTGATGTTACTTTGAGCATTTTCTTTAGGGCAAATCTAGTGATAATGAATTTCCTCAGCATTTTTATTTTAAATCTGGAAATGTCTTAATTTCTTCACTCACTTTTGGAGGACTGTGTTATTGGATATAAGATTCTTGGTTGACATTTAGCACTTTGAATGTGTAAGTCACTGCCTTCTGGTCTTCAATATTTCTAGAGAGACATCTACTGATAACTATATTCAGGATGCCTCATTTGTGACCAGTCATTTCTTCCTGCCACCTCCAGCATTCTCTCTGTCTTTTAAAAGTTTTATTATATGTGTCTTAGTGTGGGTCTCTTTGAGTTCATTATGGAGGTTCATTAAGGTTTTTGGATGTTTATAGTCAGGACTTTCATAAAATTGGGGATGTTTTCAGCAAATCTTTTTCTTCAGACAGTTGCCATACCTCTCTCTCTGTCTCTTATCCTTCAGGTCTTCCACAATGCTTGTGTGGGTCTGCTTAGCAGTATGTCACAGGTCCTTTAGGCTCTGGGTTCACTTTATTTTTAAATCTTTTTTTCTGTTTCTTCCTTGAACTCAGTAATTTCCATGGTCCTGTCTTCAAGTTCACTGATTCTTTCTTCTGTCTGCTTAAATCTGCCTTTGAATCTCTCTAGAAATTTTTTCTATCAGTGCTTTTACTTTTCAGTTCCAAAATTTATTTTTCATTTCTTAGAGTTTCTTTCTCTTTTTGGTATTTTCACTTTGTTCATAAATAATTTTCTCGACTTCCATGTCATCCTTTAGGTCTTTGACTATTTTTAAGATAGTTCTTTTAACATATTTATCATATACATTTGCCATCAGGCATTTTTCAGGGACAGTTTTTGTTCATTGAGTTTTTTTTTTTCCTTTGAAAAGACATACTTTCCTTTCTTTTGTACCCCTTGTGATTTTTGCCGTTGAATATTGGGCATTTCAATCTAGTAAAGCATTGGGTTGTTAGAAAAGTCATGACTTTTAAAAAAATGTTTTTCTATGCAACAATGCAGTTTTCCCTATGACTCAGTAGTAACTCTGGGAATTAGATTCTCCTCCTTCTCTAGAGGTTGATGTCCTTTCTTTTTGCTTGTTTGTTTTATCACTGTAGGCTGTAAATGAGCCAAAAGCACCCTAAGATATCATCCTAAATCTTTTTTCTTTTCTTAGCCTGTGCCTTTCTTTGGCATGTGCAATTTTGTTCTAATTTTTCTTGTGTATGTAGAAACTTTTAAGTGCCCTAGTCTTTAGTGCCTAAGACAAAAAAGAGAAAAATGAAGGGTGAAGGAATGGACACCAGTTTTATGGATCCTCTAAAAGTCACTTTAGCCTGAGAGGCTGGAAGCCGGTGGGCTTGTGTATTGGGGGTGGGGTGGGGTGGAGAGGCTACAACCATGATAACGTGTTTCTTTGTAGCCCTGTGATTAGAAGCAGCAGTCAGTGATTAGGGCACAGATACCTGATATTTAGAGGGCTGTGTTCGTTCTGCCCACTCCGGGTCCTCCAGCTGCCATGGGACTGCAGGTGGGAGATGAGTAGCTACTCTTGTGCTCAGAGCTGAAATAGATTGAAATGAACTGCATTTTGCTGTTGAAATCTTCCCCTGGAAGTTGCAAGCCTTTAATAGACTCCAGAATTCCAAAATAGTTACACCAGATAGGTTCTGCCAGTGTCTAGTTGTGGAGACCAGTTTTTGGGTGCTTTCTATTTTATCATCTTCCTGGACTCTTCTTTTGGACCTTTCTACTTTGAGTCAAATTTGTTTCCTTTTTTTTTTTTTCTTCCAAGGGGCGCTATTGTGCTAGGTTTCCTTAGCTCTTATAAGATCTCGGCTGGACCTATGCCAATCAGACCCTCCATAATCACACTAGGTATGACTCCTTCCAGGGAAGGCAGGTTGGAAACACTCTCAGGAACCCAGAAATATACACGGAGATGTACAATGGTACGGATCAAGTGTTTTAGAGAGGCTCAAATAAGGCATAGGCAATGTGTGAGGTTAGGGAAGTCAAAATAGATCATTGCATAGTGACATATCTATGCACACTTATAAATAAAATTAGTGTTTCTATGTGATACAATTCTAATAGATACACTTCTAGTTCCAAATGGGATGAATTTATCTTAATTTATCTTCAATTGCAGTTTTTCTTTTGTGTGTTTTTATTGAGTTTTTATATGTTAGATTATTAATAAAAGTAAAGCAGACTATGCTGGTTTTCCCTTAGCATTATTCAGACAGAAAAGACAACTGTGTTTTCACAATATGTTTTTAAAGTGCTAGACCTTTTGGTCTGGGAAAGATTTTACTCTTAAAAATATTCATGAATTAGGACCAGCAGCTAGTGTAATGGCTATGTCACTAAACTCCCATGTAGTCGATTGCAGTTTGAGTTCTGGACCCGGTGGCTTTAGCCTGAGAGACCGGAAGCTGGTAGGATTGCATGTTGGGGGATGGGGTGGGGTGGAGAGGCTACAACCATGATAATGTGTTTCTTTGTGCCCCTGTGATTAGAATGGGCATGTGTGCATGTATGCCCAGGATCCCGAGAGGAGAATGGAGGAGAAGGAATTGTGGCATGGCCATCCCCCCTGAGGAGTGATTTCTCACTTTCTGTCTCTCTGTCTCTCTCTTTCTGGCGAGCACACGTGCCCTATAGCAAAAACCCTTCAAAAAATTCATGAACTTATGAATATGAGTTTCCATTCAGGGATAATTGTGATGAATGTTTGATTTACATTTTTATTATTATGAATTATCCTTTTTCTTTTAATGTTAACACAAAGTGCATTCACATTATATAAAATTCAAGTTAAGCCTCTATAAATCACAGGTCTGCAGATTTTAAATATAGTTATTATGCTCAAATATATTACTGTTTATACCTGTCAACCAAGTTCTAATCAATGCCAAATAATTTATTTTTAAATTTAAAATATTGAGCCTATATGAAAGAAAGATTCAAAGAAGTAGCTAGTATGCATTAGATAAAAGTTCCTTGTTACTTTGAATATTTGTTGATTATTTAGTAGCTAGTCAGAATATGTAAATAACTAACTCCAATATAATTTTCTTTTGTTGCTTAACATGGTAATAGTAAAATGTTTAAGTTGACTATAGTTTTTTAAAAGTCTTTTGGATTCTTTTAACTTTCAAACATGCACGTTATCAGCAACAGAGACGCCAAAAATATAAAGAGACATTATAAAAAATTAATAGTATAGACCAATATCACTAATTGCGAAGACAGAAATTCCTAAACAACATTTTAATAAATCAAATCCAACAACATATTAGCAAATTAATATGTCATTACCAAATAGGATTAAACACAGGAATATAAGGTTTACTTATCTTTTTTTTTTTTTTTTAAAAAAGTATAATTAGTCACTGTATGTTTTTAGGCCACACAAAATGGTTGTTCCCGTTGTGAAAACAGTACAAAGAAATACCGGATCATAAATGCTGATGAGACTGTGGTGAGAAGGGAACCACCTCGTACTGTTGATGGAACCGTAAATTAGTACAGCTCTGTCAAGGACAATGTGGAGGTTCCTCAAAACTACCATATGTTTCAGCAATTCCACTCTGGATGTCTACCCACAGGATGAGGAAACAGTCAGAAAAACACACATCCATGTTTATTGCAGGACCATTCCCAATTGCTAAGACATGAAAGTGGCCCAAATGTCTAAGAACAGGTGAATGGATTGAAAAAAGGTGGCACATATACACTATGGAATACTACTCAGTCATAAAGAACAATGAGACCTTAGCATTTGATACAAAGTGGATGAATATGGAAGATTTAGTGCTAGCCAAAGCAAACCAGACTATGAAAGACGGGCATGGTATGTTCCCACTTAATATATACCAAATGTCTCCACTCTATGGCAGAAATGGAAGGATTTGAAAGTATAATAGCAGGGAGGGCATCTGAAGATATTAGAGATGGGGTGGAAGGGTGATAATAGGGAGTAGGAGAGAGAGGATGGGGGAAATTTCAACAGATACAAAAATAAGAGTTAACTATTGTCAATAATGTACTTGATGTTAGCTTCTTATACTGTATTTGAAAACACTATATATAATACAAGCCCTTCCAACAGCTTTCATGTTTTCTAGCCTAAAGCTCAGTAGCTGTACCCAGATCTCCTGTGTGGATACTGATATGATGGACGTAACTACTTATCCTTTGAAAGATTTGTGCCCCCGCCTCCCAGAGTACAGAATCCTCTTAATAAGTGTCTGCCCATAGTATTGTTCAAACCTCCTTGCAATTTGACAGGTCATGAAACTAGTACAAGCAGTGGGATAAGAAAGGAAGTGATATGTATCACTTTCAGGACAAATTGTTCAAGAAGAGAGTGTGCAGCAAGTTGAGTAGATAAAAACATGATACGTTCACACAGGGAATACTGCTCAGTAATAGGAAGGAAGGAACTACTGACTCATGCAACAACATGGATGAGTTTCAAAACATTGTGTTGAATGAAAGGAGCCAAACATAAGAGTACATATTGTATAATTCCATTCATACAAAGACCAAGAATAGACAGAGCCAATCTATGGTGATAGCAATCAGAAAGTGACTGCCTGGGAGGGGATAGTGGATTGTCTAGGCAAGGGTGTTAGGGAATTTTCTGGGTGATGTTTTGAATGGTGACTACAGAAGTTTAATAATTGTCAAGCTCTTTGAACTCACAACATAAGATTTGACCATATGAGAGAGAGATAATATATCTTCAAGTTAAAGAGGATGTGCCTTTTTGATACTTTTTGTGCTTCCCCATCATCTAAACCCAGGGGTTCTTGACCAGAAATAGCTTTGTCTCCCAGGGGACCTTTGGCAATATTTAGAGGTTTTTTTTTTTTTTATTGTCATGCTTCTGTTAGCTACTTGGTATGAGCAGGGATGCTTCTCAACCCCTACAATGCACAGACACCCCCACAAAAAACATGGGTCTACAATGCCACCAGCACTTAGGGATGGAAATGCTGCTGTGACTGCATGCAGAGGATTCTGTCCTTAGACAAGGGAGGACCCACAAATGGAGAGGTTGTGGTTGCCAGCACTGGGTGTTTTGTGAACAGGAAATTCATTCTTACTGTGTTAAGGCACTGAAAGAGTAGGATTTGTTTGTTTCAAAGATTAGCATCACTTTAATATTTCGAATTTTAAAATGTTAATGCTAAGGATATTTATTGTGAGTGTCTTCTTTATTAGGAGGCATGAGTGAAGTTTATCTTGTCTTAATGTCAAGCAAAAGTAGGCTTCCTTTAAACCATTATTGTAATTTTTCCTTATGGATGTTGTCAGTTTTATAACTTAATGTGTTTTCTTCCTTGTTTAAAATTACAGAGAGCTCAGAATTCAATTTTTAGCTGTCTCTTACCAGCAACTCTAGGAATGTTTGCATTCCCTCAACATTTCTGTTTCCCTTACATTGGTCATTAATGTTTTTCTATCCTTATTTTCTTCTAGTACCAAGCTCTTGACTACTTTTTTCTTTAATAGCGCTTTATTTTCTTTTAAGGCTAGCTCATATTCTTGGCAAAATTGAAGCTTATAAAGAAAATATTATTTAAATATCAGTGTTTCTTTATTCAAGGTTTTGAATTAGTAATAGGTTTCCTATATCAGGTCTTGATGTGATTTTCATCTTGTCTTAACGTCTTAAGGTTGAGAGAGAAAATGACGAACCCCCTGTTCATAGTGACAGTTCATGGAACAATATTACCTTAAAATTATAACAGATTCTGGACTGTAGGTAAGGGTTCTGTACTTTAGATAGAGATTGCAATTTGCTCATACCTTTTTGGACATATTTTGAAAATTGTTTTTCCAGTAGAGAAATGGGAGCCATGCCAATTCAGACATTGGTGGTTCCTCCCTGACCTCCATCCTCCTCTCCATTTTTCCTCGGGCAGAACCCCACTTTTGCTCAAGTATGTACCTTTCCCAGATAGTCCATAAGCTTCAGGGCAGAGAGACATCCACTGCGGCCTCTAGGGCTGTGCCATGATGAAGGGAGCAGTGGCCCTTGTCCCCTTGCCAGTTATCCGCTTAATACATGTGTCTGTGGTACTCTTCTGACTACTGAGACACAGTGGACACCAGCTGCCGATGGAGCGGGAGTTCTGGGAATGATCGTCTCAGTTTAAAAAGCAGACACCAGGGAAGAGTATTGTTTCACTGCCTCTGGACATTGTTGTATCTCCATGAGATCAGAGAGCTCTGGAAAGCCATCTTAGGGCCATTGGGCAGTTAGTTTGAAGCCCAAGACATGGCACAGATTGGCAGCTGGCAGTCCAGAAAGGTGACAAAAACTTGGACTTGTTAAACTGCAAGTGACTAACAAACTAATCCTGGAGCTAAATTACTTCTTCACTTTGAGAAAATAAATTCCTCAGGCTAGCTGATTTAGTTCTTTTTTAAATACTCGTAGTTGAACATATCCTCCCAAGAAACCTTCTTCTGCCTCTCTGATGACCTAGGATGGCTTTACACTTATTATGTACCTATTGTGGTCAGGATGAGGGTTCAATACTTGAAGGTTCTATGAGGGCTCATGGACTAGAAAAGGTCAGTCTTTACCTCAGAGGGTGCTCTGAGAAGTTCCTCTCAGCCCATGTGCAGACGATAGGGTTGCCACACTTCTGCTGGAGAGAGCCAGAAAGTAGTTCAGACCCCATCAGCTCTATGGTTTCTGTCATCACTAACTCATCTCTGCTGTTGTGGTGTGAACACCGATGTTACACATGTGGAGCGTAACTGTGCCCCTGTGAAGTGTTGTTCCCCCCAAGCGGGCAGTGGGACAGATTGGTATGGTGGACAGTAGTGCGCTGACCTCAGACCTAGATTCCATTCATGGCCGACAGCGGGTAATTCAGGGTTGCCAGGAGCACAGAGAAGGTGGCTGTGAGGCGGCGACCTGGCTCCCATTTTCTCTCCTTTCACCCGTATGGTCTGTCTCGTCTGGTGGCATAGCTATTCTGCAGTAAGGATGTAAAAGGTCAGAAGTCAGGAGAGAGAAAATGAAGAACCAAGAGGTTTATATAACTGACATTCTGCTTAATTGGTTGCTGAATAATTGATGGTCTGCTACATTTTTAAAAATATATTTGTCTACAAAAGCCCATGAGTGTGATACCACTGATTGAGAAAAATATGTCCCGACCAAGTTTCCTCCAGTCCATCTGTTTTAATGCACAACATTTTAACCAAATCAAAGGTGACCCTGTTAACCTTCCGAGCTCGTATAAAGGCAGGTGCGTCTGGATGGTCAGTGTGAGAATGTTGTTTTAATCAGGGGAACAGGAAGGACTTTCTGACAGTGCTGGTCTGTCACACTTAGCCAGCATGTCATTTGAGATAATACTGAACTCATTCAAAACAAACAGAAAAATAAAACATGGGGTCATGGACATCAGGTAAAAGCCTGATTTAGGAAATTGCCGACGATGAGAATCTATTAAGAACTGAGTAAGAGAAAAGAGCAGAATGGAGATGGGAGTACCCTGACTTCCAGGTGCTGATGATGGAAATGATACACATATTTAGAAGAATGCGTGTCTCTATTACAGACTTTCCCTTCTCGCTCATTCCTCTGTTCCTTTAAATGCAGTGCTGTCTCTGAAAGTAGGTTGAATAAAATCATGATTTTCAAAGTCGCTCCTTAGCGTACATAAGCCCCAGAGTGAGGGCCTCCCAGTGGATGCTTGGTGACAGCTGCTCAGGATGGACAGTGAGTGCATCTTTGACTAAGCGTCTTACTCTTAAGCAACTGCTCTTTGAAGCTCATTTACAGTAGAAGTAGGCATTGGATCACACGCACACATGCTACCTGAGACATTTCTATCGGTACCTTAGTGGCTTTTGATTAATACCAACACACAAAAACTAAAATGGAACAATGCCCTTTCCGAGGCACCTTGGGACAGGTGTTACTTTAGCTTTGTTTCTAATTAGGTCCTCTTTGCCTTTTCCGGGAGCGAGTGAGTGCAGCAGTGGCGGATGAGACACGAGTCCCTCTAACTTCCATGTCACTGCTTCCCACAGCCTGATTGCCACTGTACAACTAATTGAAAAACCTCTGCGTTTACGTTATTGCCAAGTGACTTAGCAGGAGTAAACCCACAGGTGTCTCAGGAAGCGCAGCTGGAAGGCTAGTAATTCTTAAATGACTAACCCTGATTGAGCTCCCATGGTTTGGCTCCTAACGAGGCAGTCAGTCTATAGCAGAGTGGCTCACATGCAAGTCATGTCGGGATGGAAAAGGAGCCATTTTCATCAGTGCAACTAGTGGGAAACATACCTGGGGCTGCAGAAGGTGCATGGAAAATGAGTAGTATGAAAAAAAAAAAAACTGTGCACAGATTGTCATTTCTTTTGCAACCAAATACATTTGTACATTAATTCCATTTTCTGCCGACTGCTCTGAGTCTCTCTGTAGACAGAAACAAGGAGTATGCTCTTGAATTCTCCTTCTTTGGTTAGTTCAGCTACTTTGCAGATGAGCAAAGGAAGCTGACAGTACCATTCTGTCTTGAACAAGGTTTTTGCCTAATTCATCTACTTCAGCTCCCCTCCCACCCGCCAAATGCCCTGTTGTGCGTTTCTTCATGGTCCAGGTCCTGCCATTTCCTTCCTCATTCATAGATGCTTGGCAAATTCCCATTTCTCATTTAAGACCCAGTTGAAATGTTTCTTCCTATTTGTAGGCCCCTGGCTCGCTCAGGAGGAGTTATCCTCTCTCCCGTGCTCCCCCTTGCCTGCTACACAATATGTCACTGTGTTTGAAATGGACCCATCAGTTAATGTGCCATTCACCTCCTTTCACTGTGAGTTCCTGAAGATCGGAGTCTGTATCTTATTCATCTTTGTCTCCCCGGTGCCTGGCAGACAGTAGATGATCAGTAGATATCTGCAGATATGAGTCAGGTGACCGAAAAGCTCCATCTGGTCTTCAAACATTGGCCAATGTACTTATCTACAAAACAGGCTAGAACAAAACTTTCTTTGAAAGTCTGTCAGAGCACATCACCCACTTGTAAGCCAGTGAGCTCTAATTCTTACTAAACGATAATTTTATATCCAAACATCCTTTTTTTTTTTTTTGGAGAAGTTTTCATCATAAGGCATGGGTGTTCATCAGAAAGACAGAGAGAGACAGAGAGAAAGTGAGAAATCACTCCCCAGTGGGGATAGTCACGCCACAATCCCTTCTCCTCCATTCTCCACTTGGGATCCTGGGCATACACACACATGTGCGTGGCATGAGTTTAAGCCACCGGGTCCAGGACTCGAACCGTGGTTGACCACATGAGAGTCCAGCAACATAGCCTTTACGCTAACTGCTGGTTCCTCCAAATGTCCTTTTAAAAAGTTTCACAAGAGAGTGAAAGAGAGACAAGCACTTTCAACAGGATCTCGTGCCATAATCCACCCCTACCTCCTACCCAGCCCTCCCAGTCTTCCCTGGGGTTTATGCAGCATAAACCAGCCAACCTGGGAGCCAAACTCCTACCTCCCGAATGGATCCAGCATCTCAGAGCACTGTGCTGCTCCCACCTCACCCTGCCCACTTTCTGTGAGAATTGGGCTGGCCATGGATATTGTGCCTGGTTTCTCTGATGGCTTTGTCACCTCTTCTCTCCATCCTATTTGGAGTATATCCCCATGGCACAGAGAGTGGTCAATCTATGGTTTCCATGTGGTTCTTGTCACAGGGCGACACTGGTGGGCAGAGACCTGACAATAGTGAGAGCATTGTGGAATGGCTTTTGTATAAAGAAATCAAAGTGCAGAGGAAATGACGAGTCCAAGCGTTGTCAAACAAAGCTGAAACACAGAGCTAGCTGGAATCTGGATCTTTGGGGATGTCTGAGTTGAGTGCAAGTTGCAGGGAGCTTTAGGAGGAGGCTGCTTTGCACATAGGGCTCAGGAGGGAGATGTCAGAGTGCACTTTCAGATATTAACATTTTGGGAGGTGACAGCTTTCTTCCACCTTTTCTTGCCCACAGGGAGCATAGCCCCTCACTGCCCCAGCATCTTTCTCTAAGACAGAGAACAAAAACCTACTCTCTGGCTCTGGCTCTTCCCATTAGTCCCCAGGGTACAAATTGTGTATTGTGTTTCAGTGCTGCTGCTTCTCTTCTTCTTCTTTTCTTCTTTTTTTTTTAAGAGATATTTTTGCTCTTGGGCGTGTGCACTAGCCGGAGAGACAGAAAGCAAGAAATCACCCCCTCACACACACAACCTCGCCCCTGGGGATGGCCATGCCACAATCCCTTCTCTTCCATTTTTCTCTTGGGATTTTGGGCATGTACACACAGGTGCCTAGCATGAGTTTCAAGCCTCCGGGTTCAGGACTGCTATGTGGAGGATCTAGCGGCATAATAATTACACCACCTGCTGGTGCCCCAGTGCTTTATTTTTAAATCTATTAATAGTACCTGTGGTATGGAACACCCCCTTTCGTCTCATAGGAATAATATTAGGACATCTGGTTAGGTGTCTACCTGGTCCTCTAATTCTTTTGTACTGAGGAAAAGAATTATGAAAACCTTTTCAGCTGTACCGACTCAATCTTTATAACATTGTTTTTATGAGAAGGTGAGTTTAGGTCCAAAGTGCAGATACTAATTTTTCCTTCTCTCTCTGTCCAGATCAAGGAGGCTTTTAGGTCCTTTGTCTTTGTAGGGATTTCTCTGTGAGGCACAGCCCTGAGCATTTAACAAGTTAAGGTTAGTGCATTATGAGAAAGCGTTCCTACATCCGTGTGTTCTCCCTGAGTGAAGTTGTACTTTCAGTGTAGTCCAGAGGGCCTAATTGGTGTCCAGTGGGATGGGGGCCTCAGATTCCTTTTTTTTTTAAATTATCAGAGTGTGTGCACTCTCACCGAAGAGGCAGAGGGAGGGAGGGACAGGGAGAAAGCACTCCAGTGAGGTCTGGTTATGCCCCAATTCCTTCTCCATGTGTCCATCATGCTGGGATTGCGGTCACATAAGAACATGTGCCCGGTGTGGTTCTCAAGCCATCAGGGCCAGGATTCAAACTGGTTAGCTCTGAGGGATCTGGTTCTCATATCCATTAGTCTGTGGGGTTGGCCTGAAAACATTTCCTTCCCTGTAGCCCATTGTAGTGTTGAATGTCAGGAACTGTAAGGACTAGCTTATGAGTGTGTGTATGGACATAGATACCCCTCGGAGTCTGGTTCCACGTGTGGACTCACTTGTCCCCGGGACCTCGCTCAGCCTTCTGCATTTCTCCTCGGTTTTCCCCTCCTGTTTGTGGACAGGGAGGGTTGTTTGTGGGTGTTGTAAGTCTGGCTTTTTTCCCTGGGATTTTGTCAGGTAGTTTTATTTTTGTGCATCACAGCAAACAGGGAATGAGTATAAATTCTTTGAGAGCAATTTGAATATGGCTTTGTCATGTTTGATGACAGTTTACTTAAGGACACATTTAGGGCTCTTTTTAAAGAAAGGCAGAGAGCTGCAAAGAAACCATTCCAAGCCTAACAAAGAAAGAGGTGGGTACGTGGCTGGAAGATATTTGTGATCCAATTGTGTACTTCTCTGGTTATAAATACAAACTTCTTCCCCACTAAGACTCTTCTAGTGAATAGCTCTATAATACAGTCACATGGTCTGGCTTTAAGACAAAGCTCTATGGTGCAGGAAATCGCTACCCTCCGTGTCACCTTAAGGCTTAAAAATAGTTTTTCCATGACATTTGCTACTTTGCCTGTGAGCCTGTCTTTCCATCCCCTTCTCCCTACTTGGATCGTGCTATCAGTAGACGGGGCATCTAAAAGGGTCCAACCAACGATTCTGAAATTGTATCTGGCTTGTGACCTGGTTGGCCAGTGTCATCTCACTCTTTGTCTTCCGTGTCCTGTGACTGAAATAGACTATTTCAGCAGGGAGAAGGGAAATATGCAAGTTCTTCTGACCTCACACTTATACTCATCCAAATCTGTCTTAAGGTTTTCTAGAAAATTAAAAGTAGATTTTGCTAAAAATAGGTTGGAGGGCCAGCCAGTGGTATAGTGGTTAAGGCGCTGGACCCTCACAGGGCTGAGTGTGGTTTGAGTCTCGTTCCTGGAGGATTGAAAGTTACATCAGACATATGTGCATGTGTGCTCAGAATTTTAGGAGGGGAATAGAGGAGAAGGGATTGTGGCAGGGCCATCCCCCTACAGGGTGATTTCTCACTTTCTTTCTCATTGTCTTTCTTGGGAGAGCACACATGCCCTATGGCAGTCTTAAAAAAAAAAAGTTGGAAGCACTCACCCTAAATATGTGCCAATCCCTGTTCCACTGATTCTTATTAATAGCGTCAAATAATAGGATCAGTCATGAGAGCAATCCCCTGAATCAGGTTGCTTTTGTTTGGATCATTAATGATGTGATGTTTTCATAAAATGTCTGTTGCTAAATAACATACCCACAAAGTTGGTAAGAGCGTTCAGAATGTTCATTATCGCATTGGAATTAGGGACAGGAAGTCCGTTGTTGACGTAAGCTCATGGTGGGTGGGAGATGACTTTGCTTGGTCCTGTTGTAGAGGACATGGGAGTCCTGTCTCTAGGTCTTAGTACCAGCGAAGAATTCGACCTTTGTAACGAGTATTTCGAAATGCTTCCAAGATGGGACCAGCAATTGGCGTAATGGCTGGGTTGCTGGACTTCCATGTAGTCAACCGTGGTTCAAGTCCTGCAACCAGTGGCTTAAACTCACACTGGGCATGTGTGCGTGCGTGCCCAAGATCCCGAGAGGAGAATGGAGGAGAAGGGAGTGCAGCGTGGCCATCCCCGCTGGAGGGCAATTTCTTACTCTCTATCTCTCTGTCTCTGGCGAGCACACATGCCCTCTAGCAAAAACTCGTCCCTCTCCCCCCCCAAAAAAAGGAAAAAAGAAATACTTCCAAGAATCAGACCTGATTGTTTACTTGTCCCATTTCTAAGGATTCCAAGGCAGTTGAACTTTAAAAAGTGTATGGGGCCAGCAGGTGGTATAGTGGTTAAGGTACTGGACTCCCACATGGTCAAACGTAGTTTGAATCCTGGATCTAATAGCTTGAAACTCACACTGGATATATTATCCCAAAATTCCAGGAGGAGAATTGAGGAGAAGGGGTTTCAGTGTGGCCATCTCTCCTGCAGGGTCATGTCTCACTTTCCCTCTCACTGTCTCTCTTGGTCTTTCCAGTGAGTGCACACACCCAATGGCAACAACCTTAAAATACTCCCAAAACTATGTATGTCAGAGTTTAAAGGAAGAGTATAATCAGAAACAGGAAATTGAATCACAGGAGTGAGGAGAATTGTTTCCACTAAGGAAGCTATTTTTTTGGTCCCCTTAGAAACCCCCTCTGGGTACCAGCAGTTGGTGTAATGGCTGTGTCGCTGGACTCCCATGTAGTCGACCACAGTTTGAGTCCCGGACCGGTGGCTTAAACTTATGCTGGGCACGTGTATGTGCGTGCCCAGGATCCCAAGAGGAGAATGGAGGAGAAGGGATTGCGGCATGGCCATTCCCCCCCAACCCCACCCCGGGGGGGGCAATTTCTTGCTTTCTGTCTCTCTGTCTGTCCGTCTTTCTGATGAGTGCACGTGCCCTATAGCAAAAACCTCTCCCCACCCCCCACTGCCCCCCCGCCAAAAAAAAGAAAAGAAAAGAAAAGAAAAGAAACCTCCTCCGTAGAGCAGACCCGAGAACGCTGGTTTAGGACAGCTGTCCATGAACTTCACTTTCTCTGGGAGGGTTTGTTCTTTCTTCTTTGTGTCTCTGTCCTCTCTCTTCATGTGGAGGGGAATGGGATGAGGACTGGGTGGGAGGTGGAGGAGAGGTAATTGCCCGGTAACTACTGTCAAGAGGGTGCTACCCCTGAGAATCTCGGCTAATTGCTGTGTTTCTTTGCCTTTTCCCAGACTGTCTTCTGACTGTTGCCTTTGAATAAATGGGAAATAAACAACAACAAAAAGCAGTTTCTTAAACCATTTATCACTTCACTCATCCTGAAAGTATTGTGATAGAGTTCCTCCTAGAACAAACTGGCTTACTTTCGTCTTCAGGAATACAGAGCAATAGGGCAACTTGATTAAACTGTCCAGTCCATCTGGGCCCAGAATAGATTTCTTCCCCTAACCCTGCTGAGCAGGGTTCTGTAATCTCTGGGTAAGGGCCCCCCAGCCCTCAAGACAGGCTTGAGGCATGGCTGACTCAGATTGGTTTTTGCAGAAAGGGTTGCATGACTTTTGACTAAAATATTGCTCATTTCCTTCTATGCTTTGTTGTCCAGTTTTAAAGATTTTTGTCCTGTCTTGAACTGTTGATAGGTTCATGTGCCTACTATTAACAGAATCCTAACCTGTTTCCTGGCTTTAAAGTTTTAAGCAAAATTCCTTAGCATTTCTTTGATTTATTAAAGTTAAAACTGCTTTTCCTGAAATTACCAGCTGAACTTGTTATTGAAAATAGTTAAGATTATTTAAGAAATTGTGTGATCAACAAAATGTGTGTGTGTGGGGGGGAGGAATGGAAGACTACTATAGACACCAGAGATAGTGTGAGAAGAGGGTGGGAAAGGGCAAAAGGTCAGAAATAGTGGTAGAAAATATATATATATATATATAAAACTCAGAAATGGAAAATTACTGATAATAACAATAACATGCATGATTAAGCCACTATGCAGTATATTCTGGATGGGAAATCACATTTTGTATGCCATGACGATGCTCAGGGAATGAATGCAAATTCATAAATTAAAAAAAAAAGTTTCAGGAAAAAACCATGAAAACTGTTTTTCTTGAAGTAAAAAAAAAAAAAAATGCATTAAAAATGCTTATTTGATGACCGCAGTAAGCTATATTGCCCCAGCTAGGTGCTACTTGATAGTATGTTCATTCTACTCACTGAAGTTTATGCCTGCCTGAAGTTGGACTTGTGTTCATGGATATGTATATATCAGCTGTGCTTGCTATTGGAAATATTTAGATTAATTAGGATCTTTGGTGAATCAATAAAATGTGTGTGGGGGGAAAGGCATAGAAAGCAGCTATGGATTCCAGAGACAGTGTGGGGGGAGGGTGGGAGATGGCAGAGGGTGAGAGATAGGGAATCAAGGATGGGGAAAAAAGCAAGGAAACAAGAAATGGAAACTTATTTGGTGATGATAACACGTATGTTGATGCGCTTGATTGAGCCAATATGTATTTTGGAAATGAAAATCTCATTTTGCATACTATAATAATGTATAGTAAATGAATGTAAATAAATAGACAGTTGCTATCTGTTATGAAATATGAATGCTGTGTAAGTTAATTAACGGCTACTTATGAATGACTAGACACATGAAGGTAATCTAGAAGTCGACAGGAAGGAGTCAAAAAGAAAGACAGAATGCTAAATGCAAAGTAGTACCGTGGACTGAATTTAGTAGCAGAAAAAGAATGTGAATAGAAAAACTGGTAAAAATGCGAATAAAGTCTGGCATTAAGGTAGTAATACACCAGTGTTAACGTCTCAGTAGTGACAAGTAATTCTGTTTATATAAGATGTCAACATTAAATAAAGTGGAATGAAAGGTCCATGGGAGCTCTCTATATTATTGCCACTTTTCTGTAAATTTTAAATTATTTCAAGATAAAAAGGTTAAAAAAATGCTTTAAAAAGTAATGAGAAGGAACCTACCATTCAGGTTCATAATAACCTTACTTTTTTCCTTTTTAAGAATTACTTTATATTTAAGTTGGTTGTTTATTTTAATTTGGCCAGAGAGGACAGAGAGAGAGCGAGAGAGGGAAAGCAAGAAAGCAAGCCTCCAGGTCTGGGATTCAAACTGTGGTCAGCCATGTGGGAACCCAGCACCCTCAACTACCATGCCCCCTGCCAGCCCCAATAACCTTATCTTTGAAAAATAGGTCCCTGTTCACATATTCTCTGAAGTTTTAACTATATGAATTTTTTTTAAGGAATACATGTTTGTACTGAATGCTTTATTTTGCATATTTCAAATGCTAAAATATATTTGTTAGTTGAACTGACACAGAAAGGCTGAGTAGGTGATTCATTTTGACTTTTTGTACAATCTATATGAGGGCCAAGTACCAATGAAATGGTAAATGGGATTCTCAGAATACCTTCCTTCTGGGCCCTTCAAATTGGGGCTTAAGGGCCTTCACTGTTTAAAGTTTAATAGCAAAAGGATGATTCCACCCTACTGGGAATAGCTGGAATTCCTGAGCAATCAAAGCTAAAATTACAGGATTATAACCTGGATGCAACATATTCTTCTTCTTTCTTCGGCTCTTCTCCTTGTTAAAAGAAAGTGCTTAGAACTTTTCTCAGGAGGACAGTGCTTTCTATTCAGAGAGATTAACTTAGCAGTGAAACAATTTCGTGGTGAAAGATTTGCTAGCAGTCCAGGGAACAGGAGAAGAGGGGGAGCTTTTGGGGTCTCCACAGGCTGCCCCGGAGAAATGGCTCATGGCAGGACTTCAGCTCAGTCTGACTAGTGGCGAAGGAAATGATCCTAGGAAGGTGTTGATACCTTGAGAAGACCCCACTTTCAGAAGTCTGCGTGGAGCTCAAAGTAGTCATGAAGATCTGGTAGAAAAGGCTAGGCATTTTGACCTCCAATAAAACTGACTTCCCTTTAAGAAAAGGGAGAAAGAGTCAGAGGAAACAATTCCTAGGGTAGATGGTGGCATCTGTGATGGGGACAGAATGCCCAGGAGGGGATGGCTCCTCCACCGGGGATTTCTGGTGTAGCAGGTCTGGGTGGGACCCTGGAATTTGCATGCTCACAGAGCTCTCAGGTGGTGCTGATGCTTTGGATCTGAGTACCGCGTTTTCAGATCCAGGGTTCCTTTTCTGAGTATGCGTAAGGAATCTAACTGAAATTTTGTTATTTTCTCTCCTTTCAAGCCCCCTCCGTTAACATATCTTTTTTCACATCTAATCCTTTTGTTTGTTTCCCCACATCCTGTAGCAATAAAGACAGAAGCGAAGTGGGCATTAGAGTAACATGCCTGTTTCTGATGGGCTTCTCTGTAGACGGTCGAGGGCTGGAAGTGGTGTTTGGGGATGTAAACACAGATACTCGCAGGCTGGGGCAGGAAACATGCATCTTAATGACTTGGCAGGTTTTCTGCATGACTTGAAAGTCCAGATGTTGCCAGCACGTAAGTGGACGTTGGTGGGAACCTGCTGGGTGAGAGAACACGGATCACTGAGCTGGGCCACACGGTGGCTCTGCTTTCTAAGACACCCCTGTAGATCTGCGCCGTGCATGTTTGTCGGGGTTTCCTCCAAAGAACTGAGAGGGAACCTTATCTAAAAACACATGATTTTTTCCTGTCACCTTCCACTCTTACAAGATGGTGGGCAGTGCAATTTGCTCACTTTAAACAATATATAGTTTTCAAAATTTGACTTTAAAAACATTTAGAAGTACACATAGTTTAGAATGTATAGGCAGTTCATATAGGATAAAGAAACAATTTTGCATGCTCATATGTAGAAATACACTTCATCTTTTTAATTCATAGAGGCATGTCTTCCAGTTTTCGTTTTGTTCTCTCTACTCTCTTAATATAAGAAAAAATGAAATACAAGCAAACACATTCAACATGCAAATAATTTTCTTCCTAAGTGGTTTGTGCAGAGTACATTCCTTGGCTTGGCTTTGCTTCTCATTCAGGAGAGGTTCTGCTTTTTTTTTTTTTTAATTAAATGGTATCTTTTTATTTGATTTTTTTTAGATTTATTGACATGTAATGATTTTATTTGTGGGGTATGGTGTGATTTTTCAACATAGGAATACAATATACATTGGTTAAGTCAGGGTAACTAATATATTCACCTCAGCAATTTGTTATTACTTTGTGTTGGGAACGTTAAAAATCCTCTTTTCTAGTGACTCTAAGCTATATGGTAAGTTGTTTTAACCGTATTTAGTCATCTGTTTTATAGAACTAGACATCGTTTCTTTATCTAATTGCAATTGTGTTTCCCTTAGTCGGCATCCTTGTATCTCCCCTGTCCCCATCCTTCTAGCCTCTAGTTGTCGTTCCTTATCTTTCCACTTTCGTAAGGTCATTTTTCTCCATTTCCATGTCAATGAGAACGTAGGGTATTTGTCTCTGCGCCTGGCTTATTTCACTTAACGTAGCGTCATCTAGTCTTGCCTGTTCTCCTTCAGCTGGCAGAATTTCATTCTTTCTTATTGAAGAGTGTTCCTGTGTGTGTGTTCGTTCATTTTCTTTACCCTTTTATTTGTTGATGGACACTTCGGCTGGTGATCTTGTCTGTCTACTGATTTCTTTTCCTTTGGATATATACTTAGTAGTAGGATTGCTAGATCATAAGGCAATTTTATTTTTTAGTTTTTTGAAGAATCTTCATATTTTTTTGCATAATGGCTAGTCTAACTTATATTCCCACTAACTGTATGAGAGTTCCTTTATTTATTTATTTATTTATTTATTTATTTAATTAAAATTTTGCCGGAGGGCGTGTGAGCTCACAGGAGAGAGAGATAGAGAGAGGAAAAGTAAGAGAGTACCCTTGATGGGGGATGGTCACCTCAAAACCCCTTCTTTTCTATTTCCTCCTCCCTTTTGGGATTTTGGGCACACATACCTACATGTTTCTGGTGTGATTTTCAAGATGCCGGGTCCAGGACTCAAACTGTTCAGATAGTCATGTGGAATACAGCTACCTTAACCACTGCTGTAATTGGGGTTAGGTGGTATCTCATTGCAATTTTATTATTTTTTTTAGTACACTCATGTTCATAACAGCACCATTCACAACAGCCAAGAGGCAGAAATGAACCAGATATCCATGGACAGATAAATGGATAAACAAAATTTGGTAGATATATGCAATGGAATACTACTCAGCCCTAAACAGGAAGGAAAGCTTGTACATATTACAATGTTACAATGCGGATGAATGCTGAGGACGTTACACTCAATGAAGTAAGCAGTTATAAAACAAGCGCTGTTTAATTCTACCTAAATGAAGAATCTAGAGCCATTGTGCTTTTGGTTTGCATTTCCTTAATGAATAGTAATGTTGAGCAATTTTTCATATACTTCTTGGCCATTTGTATGTCTTCGTTAGAGAACTACTTATTCAGATCATTTGCTCATTAAGTTTCTTTTTAATTTTTTTTCTGCTAAGTTGCTTAAGTTTTTTGAATATTCTGATTATTAGTCCCTTGTCATATATCTAGTTTGCAAATATTTCTCCCATTCTGTGGGTTGTCTCTTGGCTCTATTGACTGTTTTCCTTTGCTGTGTAGAAGCTTTTTAGTATGCTGTAATCCCATTTTTCTTTTTTGGGTTTTGAGATTTTATTCGAAAACTCTTTGCTCACACCAATGTCCTGAAGAATTTCTTTTATGTTTTCTTTTAGTAATTTCATAGTTTCAGCTTTTATATTTAAATATTTAATTTATTTTGATTGATTTTTATATCTGGTGAGAAATCAGGATTTGGCTTCATTCTTCTGCAAATGAATGTCCAGTTATCTCAACACCATTTATTGAAAAAACTGTCTTTTTCTCATTAGATATTTTTGGTACCTTTTGTGAAAATCAGTTGGCTATATACATGTAGATTTATCTCTGGGTTTTCTATTCTGCTCAATTGGAGTATGTGTCTTTTTATTTTTAATCTCACTGTTTTGGCTATTACAGGTTTATAGTATATATTTAAAAATATTTTGATGCTTCCAACTCCATTCTTTAGCTCAGTATTGCTTTGGCTATTCAGGGTCTTCTGTGATTTTGTACAAATTTTATGTTGTTTTTTCCTTTTTGTTTCTGTGAACAATGTCATTGGTATTTTAATAGATATTGCATTGAAACTGTAGATGGCTTTAGAGGTCTTGCTTGATCTACTCTGTTCTCCCATCCCATCTTTGACCTCATTACTTCTTTCTCTTTGCTCCAGTTTTACTGATCTCCTTGTTAAGCTGTGAACACACTGGTCTTCCTCAGGCTCAAGGCTTCTCTGCTTACTGCTTCCTCTACTTAGAATCCTGTTCCCCAGTTCTTCATACCTCTACATCCCATTCATGTGAGGCCTTCTTGGACTCTTAAAATATCACATACTTCTTCCCACAAGCTTCATATTCCTCTTTCTGTTTTTTTTTTTTTTCTTATTAGTGATCATGACTAGCTAATTTAATACATGTTTTACTTATTTATCTAAATTATTGTCAACTTCCCCAACTGGAAAATAAACTCTCTGACAAGGGTTTTCATCTGGATGCTTTCTGCACTGTTCCTAGGACAGTGCTTGGTATAGAGTTGATACTCCATAAATATTGGTTTTATAATATTGGGTAAAATGAGCTTTGTATTACATCATGAATCATATTCCAGTTTCCATGTTCATTAATATTTTTCTATATCATAATTTTAATAACCTAGTTTCCATTTAATGTTTTTCATTATATCAATATATAACTGTATCATGGTTTATTAAACATTCATTTAATAAGTAATATATCACAGTTTAAATATTATCCTCTATTAACTTCATATGTACTTTTTTTCTTATTTTGCTGCTGTAATCATCACCTTTACAAATAACCTTGTATATATTTGTTCAAATCTCTGGTAATAGCCTTACCATCAATTTTAAGAAATAAAATATGTCTTTAAGGCTTTTGATTCTCAAATCACTCTTCAAATATGCTTTAAATTCTGAAAGCAGTGATTTAGAGTGCTCATTTCTTCTCACCTTTGCTAGTGTAAGGTACTATTTTTCAAAAGCATTCCTCATTTTATGAGCATAGCATGGTAATTATTTTTAAAAATATGCTTCTTAAACTATTGGTAAGATTGATCTTTCTTCATATTTTTATTGGATGTGTATGTTTTATGAATTAAAATTCTTTTTTGATCTTTGCTTGGTGTGTGTGCGAGATTAACCAGCTTTCATTTAGTGCTTTGCAAATGTTCTTTATGTAGCTATGCATTTTTTAAAAAATAGGTTTTTGCCTTAGGGAGCCTGTGCTCACTGGGGAGAGAGAGAAAGAGAGAGAGGGAGAGAGAGAGAGAGAGAGAGAGAGAGAGATACAGACAGTCAGTCAGTGAGAGGCAACGTGAGAAATAACCTTGCAGGGGGGATGGCCATATCACAATATCACAATCGTTTCTCCTCCAGTCTCCTCTCAGGATCTTGGGCAAGCAGGCATGCATGCCCTACATGAGTTTCAAGCCACTGGGTCTGGGATTCAAACCATGGTTGGCCATGTGGAAGTCCAGTAACATAACCACTTTGCCATCTGCTGGACCCTCTAGATGAGCATTTAAAAAAATTAATTTATTTCTTCCATGAGTGAGTAAAAGAAAGAGACAGAGAGACAGAGACAGAGGCAGAATCCACCTCCAACGGGTTCTTGATAACCACAATCCATCTCTGGTTTCAGCCAGTCCCAAATCATGGGCAGAAAAGCGCCTGGCATACTCAAGGAGGTCTCGGGATATAAACCTGGAACCTTCTCATATAGTCAGTCTTGCAGAGCATCGTGTTTTACCTGTGCACATCTGTCTGACCCCTTATATAGCAGAGCATTTTTAAAATATGTGCAATGACCTGTCGTTGGTGGTGCAAGTAAAAAATTATTGACTTGTGATACTGGATGCCACATGGCCAACTATGTGTTCATATCCAGTGTTGACCTGAAATATGCTGGGCACATGTGTACCCAAAACCCCAATGAGATGGTGAGTCAAAGGAAGGGGACTGCATCATGATGAGACCCTGTAGGAGGTGCCTCTCTCTCTTACAAAAGAAATGAATAAATTTTAAAAGGAAATATATGTGGTTAATATTCTTTTCCATATACTTTTATTTATTTTTTTGAGAGATTTTTGCTACAGGGTGCATGCACTGTCTGAAGAGACAGACAGAAAGTGAAAAACCATCCCCCCAGAGAGAATAGCCATGCCACAATCCTTTCTCCTTCATTCTCCTCTCAGGATTTTAGGTATGCATGTACATGTGCCTGGCATGAGTTTCAATCTACCAGGACTCAGGTCCACAGTCAACCACATAGGAGTCCAGTGCCTTAACCACTACATCACCTGCTCGTCCCTACTACATGCTTTTAAATATCTTCATGGTATTTCTTTTTTATTTTATTATTATTATTATTTTTTGGGGGGGAGATTTTTGCTAGAGGGCACATACGCTTGCCAGAAAGACAGAGAGACAGAGAGAGAGAAAGTGAGAAATCACTCCCCAGGTGGTATGGCCACGCCACAATCCCTTCTCCTCCATTCTCCTCTCGGGATCTTGGGCACACATGCACACACGCCTGGCATGAGTTTAAGCCACTGGGTCCGGGACTCGAACCACAGTCGACTACATAGGAGTCCAGTGACATAGCCATTATGCTAACTGCTGGTCCCCATGGTATTTCTTCATATGCAGGACATTTTAATATTTATGGACCAGGATATACATACATTTTCCATTTTGAATTGTTTCAGTGTAATGCTTTAAAAGTTCACCCCATCCTGGGGCCAGCAGATGGTATAATGGTTATGTTGCTAGACCCCTACATGATCCACCGCAGTTTGAGTCCTGGACCTGGTAGCTTGAATCTCATATTGGGTGCTTGTATGTGCATGCCCAAAATCCTAAGAGGAAAATGGAATAGAAGAGATTGAAGCATGGCCATATCCTGGGGGGATGATTTCTCACTTTTTGTCTATCTCTGTTTTTCTCCAAAGAAAAAAATAAAGTTTAACCTCTCCTAAGATTGTATGATTATTCTATATATTTCTTTTAGTTATTGTATAGTAATATTATTTTCCCCAAATAGTTATTCCATCTTTCGATTCCATTTACTAGATAATGTAATTTTCCTCACTGACTTGAAATTTTTCTTTATCACATATTAATTTGTGTCTTTCGGTTGTTTCTGTTCTTATTGTTTTATTAACCTGTGTCTTCTTGTAGCAGAAACCCACTTTAAACATTATTAGTTTTATGATGTTTTCATATTTGAGGCTATAACTGCTTTTCATTTTTAATTTTCAAAATGATCTTAGCTACTTAGTATCTGCTTTTCTTTTGAAGAAGACATTCAGAATCATTCTCTGCCAACCTCCAGTGATTAAACTTGCACCATATTTAGAAAGGCATTTGAGAAGAAATTACTTCTCTTGGTGTTCAGTTGTCTAATTCACTAATCCCTCTCTGAGAGTCATTATTAGATGTGCTTTGATGTGCACAGCTCCTGAGCCGATTCCTAGTTTCTGGAAGTTCTTAAACACGTAAAGGTCTATTCCAATCCAGCTGATAATTAGGCATGGATATCAAAGAATAGATATAGAAAGTTGACAAGCAATGTGTTTTATCAATTCAAGAAGTATACAGTAAAGATTAGCTCTTCGTTTATTTCACTGGTACAAATCTGAGTCTCAGGGAAGGACAGCAGGGGTGGGGGTACATAGCTTATCTTTGTTTCAGAGATCTCTCTTTTCTGAGACACAGCCTTGAGTAGGTTTATAATAAAAACCAGAGCTTATTCTTAAATATATTTCTTGCTCTAGGTCAGGCATCATTCTGAGTATGTTCCACATATAAACTCATTTAATTCTAACTACCACTCTGTGAGGGAAATCCTATTATTATTCTAGTTTTACAGCTTATCTTAGTTGAACTCCATATGCCTTACAGCAGGTAGAAATTTACTTTAAATTCTGGCATCAGGTGGTCTATCAAATTAATTTTTAGTGTACACTTTATCCTTTCCTATCTTTTATTAATGTTCTAGAGTTATACTCAGGGAGACACTTGGGGCTGCTAGCCAAGTGCATTTGAAACTGAAATTCATCGTTTAAAACCTTTTATTCAAAAATAAAACACATACAAAATTCAAAATTCAAAACTACTCATACTTGCCATCTAGATTGAGAAATAGATCTTTGCCAGTCACCCCAGGAGGGCCTCCGTTTGCATCATCCTGGTCTTGACACTTCCTGTTCCACTAGAAGTAACCCCTGCGCTGGATCCCGCGTGGACAATCATGTGACCCAAGTCCCTGACACAGCAGCTCGAACAACATGCCGGCACATGTATATGTGTGCCCAAATTCTGAAAGGCCTTCCTTTGTTTCTTCTGTTCCCTGCAGATTGGTGGATGGTTCCAGGGACCTGATCAGATTTAGGGTTGAGGACCTGGCAAGACTGTGAATGGTGTTGAGTTTTTTAAAAAAGGAAAAGAGGCAACCCCAATACTGACTTTCCCAGAACCACTTCCTCAGATTTTCATAGTGTAGGGCAGCATTAATGTACTCCACTAATTACCAAGGTTTAATCTTGGCCAATTTTTAAAAATTGACCTACTTTATTTTTAAGAGAGAGATTTTTACTATAAGGCACATGTGCTAGCTAGAGAGACAGAGAGAAACAGAAACCAAGAAATCACGTCCCCGCCCCCCCCCCCCCCCCCCCCGGGGGGGGCG
>NW_006159519.1:2933737-2945961 GCF_000334495.1 Tupaia belangeri chinensis
GCAGACACATGGACCTGGCATGAGTTTTAAGCCACCGAGTCTGGGACTTGAACTGCAGTCGACTATGTGGGAGTCCAGTGACATAACCATTACGCCATCTGCTTTTCCCATAAATTGACCTACTTTTGACATCTATTTTAATCTGCAGATTCCTTCTCCATTTTTTTCCCTCTTTGTTACAATTTACCTGCAAAAGAACTTGGGAGACGTGGGAGCATGTGACCTACAGCGTGTCTAGAGTGTAGATTCTGCCAATCGTTTATTTATGAGCCCTTTCAGCACTTCATTCTTTTCTTTCTGTTCCCTGCAAATTGGTGGATGATTCCAGGGACCTGATCAGATTTAGGGTTGAGGATCTGGCAAGACTGTGAATGGCGTTGAGTTTTTTCATCAAGAGGCACATGAGAGCTGATTGTCTCTCTTTCTGTGATGTTAGCAGCTCTTGATGCTCAATGCCTAGATTCATGAAGTCATTGGAGATTGCAAATTGTTTTATTCTATCATTTTTTTCATTGATTAATTGAAATAATTTTGGAACAAGCAATTGTCCTCACTTATTGTTTGGTTCTTTTAGGAAAGGCATCTTTCTTTTATATATCAATTTTTCAATTAAGAATTGGTTTCCTATCATTCTTCAAAGGTAACCAAGTAGGTTTTTAGGGAATATTATAAACTCATGGATTTGAACATATTTGAAGAGTCTTCATCAATTGCTTTCCTTTTGAAGATAAATAGGAGCCTCATCAAATCTGCTCCGAGTCCTTATGTCCTGACTGTGTTCATTCCTTGCAACTCCCTTGTTATTTAGTATGGCAAGATATTTTGGGTGCATTTTGCACACTTTCTATATTGAGCCAATTCCTCCCAAAAGACTATATTCTTTTCATGTGAATGCTTTGTCAAGATTGTCAGGGTCTCTGTGTTTTGGCGATGTTGTGTTGAACCTATAATTATTTTTATACCTCTATCAATATATATTTTCAAAAAATACATATGTTGGATTTCTATGAATACTTCCAGTTCATATTGGGATTACAGGGGTTTGTACTCACTGTCCTGTATTCTACATGTTTACTCTTTTCCTTCATTGAGTTCTTGGTTTATGAAGACAGGAAACAATATGAGATCAGGACATCCCGTTACTCACTCTGTCCACCATCGTGCTCCTATCCTGCAAATGGCAATATTAAAAACTATGCCGGGACCAGCAGTTGGCATAATGGCAGTGTCGCTGGACTCCCATGTAGTCGACCATGGTTCGGGTCCCAGACCAGGTAGCTTGAACTCATGCAGGGCACACCCAACATCCTGAGAGGAGAATGGAGGAGAAGAGATTGCAGTGTGGCTATCCCCCTGAGGGTGATTTCTCACTTTCTGTCTCTCTGTCTGTCTTTCTGGTGAGTGCACATGCCCTATAGCGAAAATCTCTACACAAAACCAAAAAACAGCTATACCACTAGTGTAATTAGCCAAGAACTCAAGCCTTTGTTGCACCACCTATACTCTCTTCTCCTGCTCTGTGTTGATTAGTGCATGGGTTTGGGTTTACGGCAGACTCACACCCTGGATCTCTCCTAGTTCCCCATACCAGAGTACATTGGTCCTGGGCCATCGCCTGGCCTCAGCCTGGAGGCTGCTGGCACAGAGCAGGTTACACAGTGGAGGGGAAAAAAGGAAATAAAAATAGCGATGCTGTATTCACACCACTGGAGCATGTACCTGTTATGTACTGTACTTTCTCCCTTCTAATTCTATGAACCTAGTACCTTAGTTAAATTACATGCACATATATGTATAATTTATGTGTCTATCACTTATAATTATTGGACCCGAATTTCCACCCCTCTTACATGGAGGATGGAATCTGTTCAGTCTACCTATTATGACATACAAGGATAAAAGAATGCAAGATATAAAAACAAGCTCAGAATTTGGAAAGTACTATTAAGTATGAATGTGTATGTACTATATATATATATATACACACACACATATATATATATGCATATGTATACATATATATGTGTGTGTATATATATATATATATACACACACACCCAAAGGAGTATATATTATATATATGCATATATATGTATACACACACAAGAGTATATATTATATATATGCATACATGTGAGTGCACGTGTGTGTTTCCTAGTAAACACATTAAGAACTGCTCCTCGGAAGTTGTACATTTAGGGCTTGTACATCTATGTACAACTTTTGGGGCGAATTTTGCTACATTGTTTTATTACGATATAACTGACATAGTAAATTGCACATGTTTAAAGTATTAAAAAAACTTTAAAAAGGACAGTTCCTGAAACATGAAAACAAGATTCTCTTAGTTTTGGGGGTCATCAGGTGGCATAGTGGTTAAGGTGCTGGACTCCCACATGGCCGACTGCAGCTGGAGTCCCGAACCTGGTGGCTTGAAAGTCCTGCCAGGTACATGTGCATGCATGCCCGAAATCCCAAGAAGAGAAGGAAAGAGAAGGGACAGTGGCATGATCATACCCCTGGGGGGTGATTTCTCACTTTCTCTGTCTCTGTCTTTACAGTCAGCACACACGTCCAAAACCTCTCTTTAAAAAAAAAAAGGGGGGGGGATCTGGTCTTAATCTAACTTTTTCTTACAAATAAATCATTTCCATAGAGGCTCATCTATTTTTTAAAGAAATCCGTTGTAATCTGGACAGGATCTGGCTATGCCACAGTCACCTTTCTCCAGATCTCCAGCGTGTAAGGACTCCGGGCATGGACGCATGCGCCTTGCGTGTTTCAGTAATTTTACTGGAATGTTTTTAGTGTTGGTTGCTCTGGATTGATTTTCAGAGGTATATAGTTTTCTCCTTCAATATGTATGTCCTTTAATTTTAATTTTTTTTCTTTTTTTTGGAGAGGTTTTTGCTATAGGGCGCATGTGCTCACCAGAAAGTCAGAGAGAGACATAGAAACAGAAAGCAAGAAATCACCCCCCAGGGGGGATGGCCACGCCGCAATCCCTTCTCCTCCATTCTCCTCTTGGGATCTTGGGCACGCACGCACACACGCCCGGTGTGAATTTAAGTCACCGAGTCCAGGACTCTAACTGTGGTCGAGTACATTGGAGTCCAGCAACATAGCCATTACACTAACTGCTGGTCCCCTTTAATTTTAATTTTAAGAGTGTTTTCTCAATTTATAGATTTTAGGATTTGTTTCATCCCTTTGTTTTGGTTTTCTTCTTCAATATCTATAATTTGTACATAGGATCATCTCTGCTTTTCATTAATTTGCCACTTGCTATTAAATATCTTTGTTCTTCATTTCTTTAATATTTAAAAATGTTTTCTTTAATTTTATCTGCCACTGCTCTTAGAGAATAATTCATTGTGTTTATTCATCTTGTGTTTTCTGTAGCTGGGTGTTCATTTCAGAAGCGTTCTTTTACTTCTAATTCTTTTGTAGTTTTTTCACCCTCATTTGTGATTTTCTGGTTCTCATTTATGCTGTTGTTTCATGTCTTGTATCATTTTTTAAAAGTCTCTTAGTTTGTTTTGAAATGAAAGGTTACTGTTCTGATCTTTTTTTTTGTAAACAGGTGTTTTTTTTTTTACACGCTTTCATGCTCTGTAGTTGTGCTTTTTTTTTAAATAGCTTTCTCTGGAATTTGATTTTAGTATTTTTCTTTTGTTCATTATCACATGTTATTTCTTGAACTTGGAGAAGAAAGTATGCCTCAAGGTTTCTTTCCTAACCCAACAGAGCTTTCTAAATTTGGGGGTGTCTTTATACAGTGTTTAAAAATACAGTCATTTGTTGACTGAAGTTTATTGGCTTTTTCTTTCTTTCCCATTTGTTTGAACCCTCTTTTTGCTTTGTGGCCATCATCCTTGTCCTGATCCTTATCTTTGTTTTGATTCTTTTTTTTTTTTTTTTTTAAGAGAGGATTTTGCTACAGGGCACTTGCACTTGCCAGAGAGAGAGAAAGTGAGAAATCACCCCCAGCGGTGATGGCCCTACCACAATCCCTTCTCCTCCATTCTCCTCTCAGGATTTTAGGCACGCACACACGCATCATGCTGTTTGGTGCAGGACTCAATCCACGGTCAGCCATGTGGGAGTCTAGCCCGTAGCCACTAGGCCACATGCCGGCCTTGATCAGTTTTGATTCTAATCTCAGCAATTCCTTCTCAGTGCGAAGGTGCGTCCTAAAAGAACATTCTGGTGGGATGTGTTAAAGTTCACAGGGTTAGAGCTTCACTTGTCCCTTTGGATCTTTTTTTCCTTTTCTTTTCTTTTTTCTTTCTTTCTTTTTTATTTGAGAGAAATTTTTGCTATTGGGCATGTGCACATGTGCACTTACCAGAGAGAGAGAGAGAGAGGGAGGGAGAAATCCCCCTCACCCCCCAGGGGATGGTAATGCTGCAATCTCTTCTCCTCCATTCTCCTTTTGGGATTTTGGGCACGGGAGGGAGGGAGAAATCCCCCTCACCCCCCAGGGGATGGTAATGGTAATGCTGTAATCTCTTCTCCTCCATTCTCCTTTTGGGATTTTGGGCACACATGCTACACACACTGGCTTGAGTATTAAGCCTCAAGATCCAGGACTGGAACCATGGTCAACTATGTGGGAGTCCTGAGACATAACCATTATGCCATATGCTAGTCCCTCACCTGTCCCTGTGGACCTTGTGTTGACCTCTTAACAATATGCTATTGGGATGGAACAAGCCTCCCAATTTCAGCTTCTGTCCTCATGTAGGTCTGCCATGATCTCCTGAGCTTATTTATAGGCCGTGGAGTTCTTCTGCACTGAGGTCCCACACACGATGCCTCATTGCCTCACTTTGCACAGGTGCCGTTAACACACAGATTTCATGTTTGTTGTTGCTTTATTTTTACTTGCTTATATTTTGAGGTTCATGAGAGTATATCTTGTTACCTAGATTTGTTATAAATTTTGTCTGTGGGTTTTTATTTGACTCTCTCTTCTATTTTTATTTGGAAATTTGGAGGTATTAAAAACTAGACTGCTGCTGCCAACATCTTTTCAGAATCCTGATTTTTAAAACATTCTACTTTTCCATTTTTTTAGTCATAGAAGAGAGTTCCTACATGCATAGGTGCGTGTATACATGTAAAAGAGAAACATTTTCAGCAGGACCTGGGCATGCGAGAAAGACCATCTCCTTTTTCCAGCCCTCCAGCTTGTAGGACTTTGGACAGGTACATAACAGGCCCAGCATAGATCAGGTCAGCTGGGCTGGGAATCTGAACCCATGGTTGGCCAGGTGGCTTCCAGTACTACAATATGAACTATACCGCCTAGGCTGGGCCAATCAACATGTATCTATTAAATGTCCTGTGACAGATCTTATTATAGATACGGAGTATATAACTGTGAAAAGAATAGAGCTTCTGCCTTCAAGCAACATGCATTAAAATGGAAGAAGACCAATATTGAACATGTGAGAAAACATGAGACCTCTTTGAAATTGGGATTCAGAGTACTGGGAAAGTCTTAAGGAAATGCCTAGCATTTGAATGGCCCTTGCTTGTAGAGAAACTGAGGAATATTGAGTTGGAATGAGCCGTGTGAACACAGACATAATGTCATTGGAGGGACATAGGGACCGCAATAACCACTTCTGTGTGCTCACTGTTCAAAAGACTTCTAAGCAGCCATGTGCTCGACCCTGTGCTGGGGCAGAGATGTGCTGATAGGTGGGGAAGTTTTAGGTGGGGAAGAAGTTTAGTCTGGTTGGGAGACTTCTGCTCCCTGACCTGAGACCTGAGGTCCTGAATCTGCACTCACCCGCACCATCTAACAAGAACAAGCAACCACGAGATGAAGAGCGGAGAATGAGAGCTGGGATTTTGAGCCATTTCCTTGGCAGGCTCCCTGGTGTTGCTAACCTTGAAAAAAATCACTTCACTTGGGAGTATATTATATAGGAAAGCAGTGTTGGGGAGAGGAATAGAAAAAGATGTTGAGAGTTAGATTGTAGCAGACTTTAAATGTCATGACAAGGAATTTATTTTTAGGTAGTAAGGAGCTGGCAAGTTTTTGATGAGAAGACTGACCCGAGAGGCTAATGTAACGTAATGGAACCCGTACCACCTGGACTTTGGCCAGGCAAGGATCTGGCTGAACTGAAAACTTAGTGCCACACTTTTCCAAAAGTATGGTACATTGGAGAATTTCTTTGACTCCTTTGAGCTTTATTTTCCTAATCTGTAAAAAATGCACTACTCTCTCATTCATTTATTCTTTGTTGTTGTTTTTTTTTTTTAAATTCAATGATATTTAAAAACGACTATTTTCTAGAGCTACGTTACCGTAGCCACTTGGCACCATTGAAATTCAGATAGTCTGGATTGAAGTGTGCTTTAAATAGAAAATACACACCCAATTTGGAAGTCTTAGTGTGAGAAAAATAATGTAAAATTTTCATTAGTAACTTTAACTTAACTACATGCTGAAAGTAAAATAGTTTAGATAGAGTTAAATGTTTTTTAAAATTAGTTGCACAGTATTTTGTAAGAAATATGACTGTTCGAAAATTGAAATGTGATCTCATCTGTGGCTCTTGCTATATTTTATAGGAAGTGCTGTTCTAGAGACTGGACACACACTATTGAATATTTTAGTGGTAGGAGACATATAATGAATAAGTAAATTTAAATATCTAAACCATATAATTTTAAAATGTGAAATAAGTGTTATGAAGAATGTAGAAGAAAGGCATTTGCCAGTGATGAGGGAAAGAATGGAAAAGTGGGCTAGAAGAGAGGGATGTGGACAGTTTGGGGATGTCACTTAGAGGGCAAGGTGACAGGCTGGGTTGACAGATTGATTTAGGGGAATGGGAGGAAAGTAAAGAGAGAGAAATCCTAAAGATATTTTGAGGTTATTATGAAAATTAAATGGAATAAAGTTTGAGAGGGTCTCAAAAAAGTTCTTGAAAAATAATTTTTTTTTGAGAGAAAGAGTAATTTTTGCTATAGGACATATATACTCGCTGAAAAGACAGAACAGAGAGACAGAAAATGAGAAATCACCTTTCCTCCAGGGAGATGCCCACACAGCAATCTCTTCTCCTCCATCATCCTTGGGATCCTGGCCACACACACACATATGTGCCGGTGTGAGTTTTAAGCCTCCGGGTCTGGGACTCCCACCACGATTGACTACGTGGGAATCTGGTGACATAACCATTGCACCATCTGCTGGCCCCAAAATATATATTATTAAAAATCTATACATGGATCTCAGAAATTTTTGCACTAAGATAAACTCATGCTTGAAAGAAAGCCTTTTATGTCTTCAATGACAAGAGAGACAGAGACACAGCACCCTCAACAAGGTCTGGATGCCAATGATCCTACCCCAGCCTCAGCCAGTGGCAGATCATGGGCATTCATGTGTCTAGCATGCTCAAGGGGGTCTCCAGAGGCAAACCCAGAACCTTCTTTTGTGGGTCAGCCACACAGAATCATGTGTTTTACTACTGCATCATTGTCTAGACCCTAAATTTATACTTCAATTCTATTCATGAACTTTTTGGAGTCTCCACACATATGAAGCACATACCAAAGTGCTGAACACACATGACTCTCAGAAATTGAGAGCTGAACCAATGCTGTGGAGCCCAAAGCCAGATCTGCTCTGTTGGAAGACCTCTTGGGCATGGAGACCGTACTTCTGTTGCATCTCCATCCAGTCTTAAAGTGATTTATCTGACAGGAAATAAAACTTATTTGGTTGTTTTGAAAAATTGCAGAGCTCGTAGGCATTTGTCTCCCTTGCCTCCCACCTACCACCGTTGTTCTCTCTGGTAGCTCTTTTCCTTTGCTGAATTTTTAGTAACTACTTCTCTTCATTAGTGGGGCTTACCCAACTTACTGTTTGTCCTCTCTCAGGAACTCTGGCTAATTTCTCCCTTTAGAGGTCTATAACTACTGTTACCATCTGCTTAAATATTTTTTTAGAGACTAAAAAAGCAAACTAAACCATCCAAATTCTACAGGCATGCAGAGAATTCTATATCCCTCCTGAGTAGAAATTTTCATTTTCTCTTTCCTTCATTATCAAAATGAGCGTTTTCCCCAATACCATGAAATAGAAGGTTTTCATCCACTAAATAGGTGGTTTCTATCCAAGAAATAGGGCATATATCTCTCTAGTTAGTGCTGGAACTAGAAGCTTCCTGAGTGCTAATGTAGACACTGCAGTTATCCACGGGCCAGATGAACACCGCCTACCTTCACAACCACGAGGACATATCCTTCTAATATGGACAAACTGACACAAATAAGATGCTCTGGACACCGTATCTACTTCAGTATTAGGCATGAATTGATGTCAATTGTCCTTTTCCTGAGACAAAGAAATAGAGTCGGCCAGAGAGCAAGGGAGAGGTTATTTTATGTGGAAAGTAGATCTAGGTGTCGAAGTTAGAATTGGTTAACAAATGGCCACTTCAAATCGTTCAGGACACAATGATTTATTTCATGTTCACTGAGACTTTTTTATGTATCTAGACCTACGGCTGGGAGAAAAGTAATTCCTGAAGTTCTTGTAGAGTTGTTGCCTTTGAGATGTTTTTAGAAAGACAGTTCTAAGAACCACTAACAAAGAGCAAGTGGAAAAAAGAAAAAGAGCAAGTGAAGGACATCAGTCCCTAATCAGTATTTATGGGACTGATGTTAAAGACTGGGAGAGGTCCCCAAGGAAGAAACCAATGAAGTCTGCTAAAGTCTTGAAAGGTCTTTTGAGTGAAATGGACATAGATGTCTGTGTGTGGTTTGAACAGGTCTGGGGAAGAAGGAAGAGCATGTCCTCAATGGAGTGGAACAGGACACATGAAAAAGAAAAGGGGAGGCAAGTTTGCCCACGACCCTCCATCAGTCAGGAAGCACAACTGCTGGGCCCTTTGGTCCAGAAGAACAGACATTCTTTCCTGCTTACTGCCTCTCTCCAAAGTTAAAATATCAGACTATAGCCACCATATGTTTAACACTGGAAATAGTCACATTTATTGGACATCTTGCTTTACTATAGGTATGAGTTGAGAAGTATAGTTATTTCTGCCTCTGGCAGAGGGTGTCAGATGGTTCTTGCCTTTAGGTATACCTTAGTAGCAGCAGCAAGTAGAATTCCGTGAAAACCACAAAATGTCTTTAGCCAGAATTAATACAGTGATCAGAATCCAGGAGTGTCTAGGCAGTGCTCAGAGGAATTTCATGTGTTACCAGAGAGTCCACACAAACACAATAATTCTTATTATTTTGCACTTCCTGTATGGACTTGATCTTCAAGTAGAAAAGAAACAATTTGAAATCATTTAAGTGAATGTCTGAGGCTCTATCTTATTAAAGATTTATTGAGGGGCAATTCATATATCATACAATTCATCTATTTAAGACACAGAAAGATTTTTTTCAGAGCTGTGGCATTGCAGACCTGTGATCAACTTTGGGACACTGTACCCACTAGCAGTCACTCTCCACTTCTTCTCACCTCTCCCCCTTGCCCTTTCTATTCCTAGACAACAGCAGCAACTACTACTACTTTACTTAATATCTTTATAGATTTTCCTACTCTGGAATTCTATGTAAGTTAAATGACATGGTCTTTTGCAACTGACTTCTTTCAATTCACCTATTTACAAGGTTCATCCATATGGCAGCATGTATCAGGACTTCATTCTTTTCATTGTCATTAATGTGCCATTGAATGGACATACCACATTTAATTTATTCATTATTCAGTTCATAGTGGGCCATTTCTACCTTTGGACTATTATGAATTAAGTTGCTATGAAAATTCAATAAGCTTTTCTGTAGGCATATATTTTAATTTATCTTGAATGAAATGAACAATCAGTTCTCATTTCCCACAATAGTTATGTTCCATAAAGTTGTTTCCAACTCAGAATTAGCATTGCTACAAAGAGAAGAGACACTGCTACCAGGAGAAATGTAGGATTAGGTGACTGCAGGCCTCTGTTTATAGTATTTTCACCAATTGGTCAATATATAACCTTGTTTTGTATATAGTTCTGTTTAGAAACACCTTATTTAATACATTTCTTACAAATAATTGAGTATATGCAGTACTTCTTTATAATAAAACACTAGCATAGAAATGCTTTACATTTTCCTTAGCCTGGGTAATATGATCATACATTTCTTTAGTTTTTAGCTTCAGAATAATGCTGTCTACTGAGATTTATTTTTTTATCAATTGTTATCTGAGAAATTTACATACCTAGACATTTATCTACTTTTTTCATAACTCCTTTACACACCATAGATATTTCTTTGCCATTTTCTTTCTTCTTTCTTCCTTTCTTCCTTTCTTCCTTTTTTTCTTTCTCCCTTCCCTTCCCTTCCCTTCCCTTCCCTTCCCTTCCCTTCCCTTCCCTTCCCTTCCCTTCCCTTCCCTTCCCTTCCCTTCCCTTCCCTTCCCTTCCCTTCCCTTCCCTTCCCTTCCCTTCCCTTCCCTTCCCTTCCCTTCCCTTCCCTTCCCTTCCCTTCCCTTCCCTTCCCTTCCCTTCCCTTCCCTTCCCTTCCCTTCCCTTTTCTTTTTGAGAGGTTTTTGCTATAGGGTGTGTGTGCTCACCAGAAAGACAGACAGAAAGTAAGAAATCATCCCCCAGGGGGGAATGGCCACGCTACAATCCCTTCTCCTCCAGTCTCCTCTCAGGATCTTGAGCATGCATGTACATGAACTTGGCATGAGTTTAAGCCACCAGGTCTGGGACTTGAACCAGACCATGTGGTCGACCACATGGAAGTCCAGTAACATAGCCATTATGCCAACTGCTGGTCCCATTTTGGCATTTTCTATAATAATCTCACATACAGATCAGTGAATTTCCTCTTTCTGATTTCGGGTATATAGCATCATTGATTAACATTGAACTCATGGCCAACAACACTTTTACTTAGGCCCCAATGAAGCTATCTAGCATGCATATTTCTCTTTAAGGTGTATCAGGACTTTGTGTACTTGAGATCATAGAATCCTATCAGCATTGTTTAGTGGTCATTCCGAGTAACAAAATCAACCACAGATAGCATAAAAATGCAAAAAAAAGTCACTAAGTAGACCTGAAAAAAATATTTCCTTAGAGTATGAGAGCTGAAACAAGAGTGCGGAACATCTCCAGAAGGGAACATGTATGTCAGGTGACTCGGACTGGCTGCTCTGTGTGTGCCAGTCAATGGCTGTGAAACACTGCCAATATTCATTCTGGTGTTACAAAGAAACTACAGCAAGTGGGCAAATTCACAGAAGTATAACTGCAAATAGTGAGGATTAACTACACTTAGAAGTGGAATTGATGGGATACATGGTAACTGTATTTAAAATTTTTAGGAACTTCCACAGGATTTTCCAAGTAGCAGCACCATTTAACTTTCCCTCAAGCAATGTATGAGGAGGGTTCCCATGTCTCCACATCCTCACCAAGACTTCTTACTGCCCACTATTTTTTATTGTAGGTATCTTAGTGACTGCAAAGTGATGTCTCACTTTGGTGTGTTTGCGTTTTCCTGATGACTTAACAATGTCAGCACATTTTCATGTACTTGTTGGCTATTTGTGTGTTTTCTTTGTAGAAATAACTATTCAGATCTATTGCCCATTTTTAAATTCGGGTAATTGTTAATAGTTGGAGAATTCAATATCATCCATTTAATACTGGTTGAAACAACTAAGTGAGAGATTAGAAAGAAAACAGAAAGGGAAAACTTACATAACTAAACCTAATAGCCAATTATAGAATTGTCTATTTCTCTCTTCAGCTCTGTCAATTTTTGCTTCGTGCATGTTGGGACTCCCTAGTTGTGTGTATATGATCGTTAGGTCTTCCTGGTGGCCTGACACTGTAATAACTTTTGCCTTGCAGTTTATTTTCTCTAATGTTAGTGTAGACACTACAATTTTCTTATGGAAGCTGTTTGTCTTATGTATCTCTCCATTTGTTATTTCCACCCATTTATATTTTGAATCTAAAGTTCATCTCCTCTATACAACACGTAAATTGGTCCTATTTTCTTTTGATTTCTTCACATTTGATATTATTACTGTAATTGGGCTTATGTCTTCCATTTTATTTTCACTTTCTAAATGAATAATGTCTCTCTTTTTTTTTTTTGGAGAGGTTTTTGCTACAGGGCGCATGTGCTCGCCAGACCGAGAGAGAGAGAGCGGGAGAGCGAGAGAGAAA
>NW_006159519.1:2945992-2954552 GCF_000334495.1 Tupaia belangeri chinensis
AAGTGAGAAATCACCCCCCGGGGGGATGGTCATGCCACAATCCTTTCTCCTCCATTCTCCTCTCGGGATCTTGGGCACGCACGTACATGCGCCTGGCATGAGTTTAAGTCACCGGGTTGGGACTCGAACTGTGGTTGACTACGTGGGAGTCCAGCGACATAGCCATTACGCTAACTGCTGGTCCCCGAATAATGTCTTTTTTGTACCCTTATTTCTTCTTTACTGCTCTTTTTTTAATTTTAAAAGTTTATTTCTTCCATGAGTAAGAGAGACAGAGAGACAACATACCCAATACTGTCTTGATGCTGCAGTTCATTCCAAACCTCAGGTGAATTAGGGGTATATTCAGGGAGGTCTCTGGATGCAAATCTGAAACCTTCCCATCTTGGTCAGCCAGGAAGAGGGTTGGATTTTATCACTGTGCCAGTGTTCCACACATGGTGGAACTTCTTAGTTTTTTTTCTTTTTTTAATTAAAAATTCAAGCTCCTGTCTGATATTTTTGGCTTATAGCTTCAAAAATTTCTTTAGTATGTCTTCTAAGGTGGATCTGCTGTAACAAATTCTCTCAAATGTTGTTAATCTGGGAATGTCTTTATTTCACCTTCATTTTTGAAAGATAGTTTGGCTGAACATAAGGTTCTTAGTTGATAGGTTTCGTTTTACAACTCTTAGTTGATAGGTTTCGTTTTACAGCTCTTGGCGGGTGTTCTACTGACTTCTAGCCTCAACTGTTTCTGACGAAAAGTCAGCTATTAATTAAATTGTTTCCTCGTAAGTGATGAGTTGTTATTGTTTGCTGTTTTCAAAACCTTCCCTGTATTTTTGGCTTTTAACAGTTATACTGTGACATATTTGAGTGCAGATTCTTTTGTGCTTATCCTACTTAAAGTTTGTTAAACTTTTGGAATGCAGAAGTCAATGTTCTTCCACTTCGGGCAGTTTTCAGTCATTATTTCTTAGAGTATTTTTCTACTTGACTTTCTTTCTCCTCCTGGTACTTCCATTTTATGCCTATGGTAGTATGCTTACTGATGTTCCTATTTCTCTGAGAATATGTTCAATTTTCTTCATTCATTTTTTTCTTTCTCTCTTTTGAATTACATGATCTTTATTAATCTGTCTTCAAGTTCACTGGTTATTTTGATACTTTAATTCTACTACTGAGCTCGTCTAGTGATTATTTAAATTTTAGTTATTGTACTTTGTACCTCCAGAATTTCCATTTATTGTTTCTTTTTATAATATGAATGTATTTGTTGATATTTGCTATTAAAAAAGACACTGGCATTATTCTTTCCTTAATTTATTTTAGCTTGGCTTTCTATATTCTCTAAGCACATTTGTAATTCTTTAAAGTATTTGAAGTTGTTTTGATGTCTTATTCAGTTAAATTCAACATTTAGACCCTCTATTTTTTTCTTATTAAGGATCACACTTGCCTATTTTTGTTTGCTTTCATGTTTGCATATCTTGTAATTTTTAACATTTTATTTATTTTTAAATTATGATTCCTGGCTTGGGTTTTTTAAAGAATGCATATAATGTGTAACAATCAAATCAAGGAGCTAGACATACTCATTTTCTTTAGCCTTGGACATTATATGTTGTACACATTCAGTAATAGTTATAGTTTTTTAAAAATTTATTGAATTTTCAGCATCATGTTTACTCAGCTGTGGTATACAGTTCCATAATCTATTCTATGCATTATTTTATTATTATTATTTATACATTCGATCACTATTTATCATTTAGCTGTATAAAGAATTTACCCAACATGAACTAATGCTGCTTTTGACAACTGAACATTTTAGGTAATATATTGTAGCAATGCTGGGTACTGATTCTCTTACCCTCCTGGCCTTGTTTTTATTGTTGTTTGCTTAGTTATTTGTTCACTGTTGTAGCTAGGCTATTTTAGTAATGTCTGTTTCCCCATTGTATGCAGCCACCAGTGTTATTGTTCAGAGGCACAGTCTTAGGAGCACGCAGTCACTATGGGATGAGAGTGAGTCACTATGGGATGAGAGTGAGTCACTATGGGATAAGAGTGGTGCTTACAGGGCTCCCTTCCCATCGCTCTTCCTCTGCTCTTTTCCATTAAGCTGCCTGCCTCTGCTGGAATCACACCTTGCTTTTGAGCTTGACTAGTTGCTCTACTGTTTTTGTTTGTTTGTTTTTTAACATCCTGTACTAATTCCCAGTATGATCCTATTAAATTCTGGCCTTATTGTAGGGCTAGAATTTGAGACAAGTCTTTCAAGTTCTGACTCTAGGAAAGCTCTTCTTCCTCATCTCTTTGCTGGGTTCTCTGTTAAACTACCTAGCCTCCAGTTTACCTCATTACTCTTCTGGCCCATCGGCTTTCTTGCCATTGTTTACTACCCAGATCTCCATGGTTTTTGAGAGCACCCTTAAGCTTAAATATTCCCAAACTCTACTTTGGGCATTTGTTCTTAGGAGTCCTCCCTTCCCACTGTTCTTGTGGGAAAAGTTCTGCACTTGTGTGCCTGAATGGGACAGGTATGTGGCCAGCTTCCCTCAGAGAGAGAACCCTGCTTTATTAGGTGGGCAGGGATGATGACAGTCTCTGGTCATCTTGACTGGTCTCTCCTGGCTTGGAATTTCTGTCATATGAGTGAGCTTCAATAAGGTCGGTGAGGGCCCTCGGTTCATATCCTGCTGTTTCTGGAAGAGCTTCAGTTCTGTGAATGAAAGTGTGTAGGGGAAGAGTGTACCTGATCTCTCAGACCCATTGTTAGGAATTCAGTTTCTGCAACTGGGAGTTTAGGAGGATGAGGTAATTACTGGTGGCCTGTTTCCTCCTGGTATCCCTTGACTGAATGCTGACTAACCTAAGAGGAAGCCCTATTGTTCAACTACACCCACCCCAAGTGGAGCTTCTATCATGCTGAGCTTGAGGATTGGTGGGGAGGGAGAGGGTTATAGCTGAAATGTCATAGATTCTCTGTTATTCATGAGATTCAGTAAGATTTTCTTGAATAATTTTTTAAGTATATTTATTCCTTCCATGGGAGACAGAGACAGAGAGACAGACCAAGAGTCAAGAATGACTAAGTTCTTAATACCATGACTTACTCATAGTCAGCTAGCCTGCATCAGAGAGGTTCCTGGGATGTGAACCCTGGACCTTTCCTTTGTGGGGCTAGTTGTATTACTGCTGTACCAGTACCACCACATGGCCCCGTGCATTCCTTTATTTAAAAGAAAGTTCAGTTTATTAATCCTCTAATGAAAACACAAATAATCACCACAGGTATTCATGGAAGACTCTATTCCTTTTGTTGTTCTCCAATCTATAGCCCAGTTTGCCAGTACCAACACCAGCCTTCACAGTCCCCTTGACTTTCATCATTCTGTTTTGGTGTTCTTTTTGCTGTTTTTTTGAGGTCTTTTTTTTTTTTTTTCTCTTTCTCCTCATATAGGCCATGTCTTGCAAGTCTCTGTTGGGGTTCTTTTTTTTTTGGATAACCCAAGGAATCATAAATCATGCCAATCTCGTTTTCTTCTACCACAAAATTAGTTCTGAACCCAAATACAATAAAAGCATCGGGTGTGGTCTTGAACATTTCGGCTAATTTTTACCAAATTTCTCTCTCAACTATGGTTACCTTCCCAAAGTGAAGGACATCAATGATCATTTGTTTGCTCTGAACTAGTGAAACCTCCTGGTACTGGCAGTTACTGTGTTTTCATGATGGCGATCGGTACTCAGGCAGCCAGTGGGTAAAGATGAACAAATATTTCTTAACGTGCTGTTTGCACTTCGGATAATGTCCAGAGTCTAAGGCAAGTAATAGAGAGGCAAGACATTTAAGAGATGCAGGAATGGAGGATTGTTTGTTGATGATAACGTGTACGCTAATATCTTTAACTGGACTGGTATGTAGTGTATTTATGCTGGGGAAATTCATTTTTCAAGCTGTTGTGATGTACAGTGATTGTATAAAATAAATTAAAAAGGAAAGGATTTTTTAAAAAATTATTTTTAGCAGTTATGGATGTTTTTCTGGGGATAGTTTCACAGAGTGCTTACTCTGCCCTACTAGAAGTGATGGTTTCTCCTGTAGGCCCTTTGCATTCACCTATAGGAAAAGAGAATGACAACTATCATCTGTATTAGGACCAAAAAATCCTTATAAAAAAGAGAAAGGCCTTATGGGACTAGATTTCTAGCCAGAGCCAGCCAGGGTTTTCCACCTCACTGAATTCGGAAAACTTCCTAACTTTGCAAAATGCTTTGACTAAGCACTAAGCAGCCTTAGGATACTCCACAAACTTTTTTTTTTTTTTTTTTTTTTTTCCTTTCAGCAATATGGGCATTGCCTTTAAAAAGCCTGACTGAATTTTTGCCTCCAAAGTGAAACCTATTTTTTAAAATAATCTTAGGTTCCCTCTTCATTTACTTGATAGCTTGAAGCCATTCTAAATTCTTTAAGCCAGAAACAAATGTATTCACTGAGGTCAGTTCTCCCAGCTTTATGGAGTTTCTGCCCTGGGCCAGATATCAGCATGCCTCTGGGTCTAACAGGGCACTCAAGAAAGATGATAGGATCTATAGTCACAAAAAGCCACTAATTTGGGATTTAGATACCCAATTAAATTCTGGATAGTTGTGTCTCCATCAAGGTCTTTAGAGTGGTCAGAGCTGGTGGTATACATGATTGCACCATGGAAATTATGCCGGTTCCTTTGGTACAATATTCTGTTAAGTGTTTCTAGCTTGCTTTAAAGGCTTCCTAACTTCTCGGGACATCACAGCTCTACGATTGTCAGCTGCCTACACTTCCCTTCTTCTGCTATGGTATAGCTATTAATATCTGGTTGAATAACAATTGGTTCTTCTCATCTATTAATCTTTGATTCTTCTTCGTGGTAATGTGAAAGAGATTGTCTAGGAGATCAGAAATAAATATTGGGAACCTGTTCCTCTACTTGAACCCTCCCACTAGTTTATACATAGTTGACCCCCTGTTTCTTTTCTTGGCTATCTTCCTGCCAGCCCTCACAATTTCTGCTTGGGAGTAGAAATTTCTGCTTCCTGTGTTACCTGTCTTCTCCTTAGGCTTTTATGTTATGCATGTTATTAAGTCCAGAAGCCAGTGCTCTGCCACCATTGGTCATTATGGAGGTTCAGGGCAGTTCTTTGCCATGGAAACTGAGTCTGACTACACTTTTTATGGTGATGTCAGTCCCTTCTTTGGACTTCCAGCCTTTCTTCAGACACTGCTACATGGTAATGCTTCAGGAAGGAAGGCCAGGCTGGGCTGAAGCCCTCACTAGAAATGGCAGAAAGGATGTATAGATTCTGAAGAGGTGTGGATTGTGGGTGAAACTCGGGCTGTGATCTCAGGCCTAATTTTTAAGAATCACATGCTTTGGGGCCAGCAGATGGTGTAGTGGTTACATTGCTGGGCTCCCACCTGGCCAACTGCTGTTCGAGTCCTGGACCTGTTGTCTTCCAGCTCATGCTGAGCACATGTACATGTGTGTCCAAGATCCCAGGAGGAGAAGGGATTGCAGTGTGGCCATTTCCCCAGGGAGTGATTTCTCCCTCTCCCTCTCCCTCTCTCTGTGTGAGAGCACATTCCCTAAGTCAAAACTTCTTAAAAAAAAAAAAATACTTGCTTTGACCTATATCATGGCATGAGTAAGTGAGAAATAGGGTAATTCAAACATCTATTTTCACCTTGATAATCTTCCTTTTAATCTTTTTTTTTAGGATGTAGAAATTAGAACTGTATGTTTACTAACATGCAGTAAGAAAGTATGAGCTTGGGTCTCATTCCTTCTGATGTGTTTGCTCCTCCTTTAATAGTCTGGAGTGCTACAGGAACTCTGTGATTTGCCATTTTTTGGTAGCCTGGGCTTTGTCCTTTCCATGGACTTCTGTGACATCTCCTCAGCTTGGCTGGAGAGGTGGGTGGAGGAAGCCAATCCTCTCCTTTTTGCCTGGTCTATTCCATCTCCACAGTAGCTGCAGAAAGGTGTAGATGTGTCCATGGTGTTTTAGTGACCCCTGTGGGTACAGCCTCCTTATCTGCCAGGTTCCCTACCAGGACATGACCTCTGAAGAAAACACCCCCTCTTTCCATAGGACGCATTTCCTATTGCTGACCGCTATCTCCCCCACCCTTGAACTGCATGCCCAGAGAAACACACACACAGTTCTCCTCCTGTGGTCTAACCACTAATGATCAGCGATATTACAGACTAAAGGCTTAAGGAGGAAGGAGTTCGTTTTCTAACTACCACATAATTTGCAAGGCAACAGTCTCTCCAGCAGTCTGATCACATTATTATGCAGAAAAAATATATAATTCCCTTCCTGCATCCTGCCCCTGCCCTTATTCTCCTCCCCATCCAATTTTAAATTGCAATCTCTAGACCTGCTGGGAACAAGAGCAGGGGCCATTGTGGGACTATATCCTCATCCAAGGCTGCGCCTTCACAGAGAGATGCTTTGCTATTGCTGTTCCATTAGGGAATAGATTAAACTCTTATCTAGGAGTCCGCTTGCCCCTCCATTTCTAAGGGAACAGGAGGGAGGCCGTGGATTAATCCTCCCCTTGCATAAGTATAGGTAATTGATGACTCCTGTGCACAATAGCCAGGTCCCATGGTCTGACAAAGGATTTATTTTTTTCCGCAAATCATGATTCATTTTCATTAAGTCTTACAAAAGAACAAAAATCAAGCTGGATTTAAGCATTTCGTGCAGCATTTTACGAATCACCTTTCCTGAAGAAAAGGAACATTACATAGACTCTCCCGGAAACTTTAACCGGTGTGGTCATCATAGCTTTAAGGTATAGTCCCAAGTTAATTAGGAAAAACATTCTATTCTTTAAGAAATCTCAAGAAAAGAAAATCTTGAATGACGCAGCCTTGTACCCTGGTGAGGCTAAAACTGGTCAAAGGCAGAGCCGGATGCCAAACGATAATTTCTGCTAAATAATGCAGGCCATGTGAACTCTGCTATTTTACTTACTTCAATGAGTATGATGGGTGCAGTTAGAGACTGCTTTTTCTCATGGTGTCAGACACAATGTGCTCTTACTTAATTGTGAGCCCCGTTTTTCTTCGGGTAACTCGTATCTGCCAATTAGCCCTGTGTCCCCAGTGTCTGGCATTAGTAGCCCCTAAATATGTATACATTGAAGGCGGTCACTAGGTAAGTTCGATGATGGTGACCATAAAGGAAGAGAGAGTGCACAGCAAAAACTAGATCTGGCAATAAGGTAGTGTGTAATCACTCTCAATGGAACGAATGGAATGGGATGGGCCAGCTCCATGGCCTGGTGATTAGGGCAGCTGGATCCCACATGGCTAGCGGTTCAAATCCTGGACTCAACAGCTTGAGATACATGCTGGGTGTATGTGCATGCGTGCCCCAAATCCCAAAAGGAGAGAAAAATGGAAGAAAAAGGATGGCAGCATGACCATTCCCAATGGGTCTGCTTTCTCACTTTCTCTCTGTCTCTGTCTCTCTTTTTGGAGAGTAAATACACTGTCCAGCCAAAAAGGAAAAAGTCTTTGGACGTGGGCTTCTGTGTAACAGCTGTTTTCTTTCCACCCACGCAGGGAGGTGACGCTGACATGGTGGACAAGAACAAGTGCTGCACACTCTGCAACATGTCGTTCACCTCGGCTGTGGTGGCCGACTCGCATTATCAAGGCAAGATCCACGCCAAAAGGTTAAAACTGTTGCTAGGAGAGAAAACACCATTAAAGACCACAGGTATGTGTGTGATCAGTGAACCTGGGGAGGCACTGAAATCCAGGCACCGTGCTTGGCATGCGGATCCTGCTCACTCCTCAGAGGCGGCTGCCAGAAATGGAGTGGAATACTAAATGTCAGTTAAAGCCTAAAGGTATGGGCGCGTAGCCCCAGCAAGCCCTGCTGTCATAAAATCATGAAACACTGTTCTGAGGGCTCAGTCTATCAGCCTGGTTCCTTCAGATTAGTAATTCAGCAATTTGCATCTCCTGAAAAGCTGTTTACATCCTGCAAGATGTTGTCTATCACAGCTACTTTATGTTATGTAACGTGTGGTGTCTGTTGGGTTCTTTGTGAGCTCCCGTCTGTAATCAGTGTGGATAATGCACGGTGTACTGTGCGTAACAGGTGGACGCCCTCCCAGTGTCTGTGCAGTGCAGGGAAGGAAACGGTTCTTACCTAGGGCAAGGGGGGCAGAGAGGAAAACTGTAGTCTTTAAAACCACTTTAGATGTCCACTGAATATTATTTTCTGACATGGTGTTCTTGTCATCCATGCAGGGCACCCTGTGATTAAAGCCTCTTAATTTCTACAAGTAAAAACTTAGATATCGATAATGAATTATTTGACCTTCTAATTGCCTAATTTATAAGACTTCTTCAGTGGTCTATCGAATCATAAAACTAAAAAAAAGAAGACAGTTATAATCTAATCAAGATAGACCATTCGGACAAGATTTATGTCATGATGAAGATGCCATTAGACTGGGTTATAATCCCAAGAAGTTGGGGATATATTTCATGATGTCTACTCTTCC
>NW_006159519.1:2954719-2969619 GCF_000334495.1 Tupaia belangeri chinensis
AATTAAAATTTAGCAGCACATTTTATCTTCCTGTCTGATGCATTGTGCATAAATCGTGGGTGTAATTATTTTTTAAATAGTATTTTGGAAATTGGAGCAAGCCTAAAACAATGCTTGGCTTTTATTTGAACCAGTGTTTTTCTTAACAGAAATGTCTCCTTTTACCTAGAGAATAGCAAGGCCCCTTTTCATGATATTTTTCTACTTTAAGTTTAACTAAAGAATATTGCTTTGGTGAAGGTGGCTGTGACATTCAGGCAGAGGATGGGGTTGTAAAGCATGTGCGATCTGGAGACAAGCTCTGCTAGTTTGGGGGTGTATCAGCAGCCACTGGGTCGAAACTCCTGATTCTTGTTCTCTAAAAGGTTGGATGTTCACCTTGTAACCGACTCCCCATCAAATCTCTTAAAATAGATGCCTCAAAGAAACAGTCAGTGGAAAATTTTTGCTGTTTTCCATGAATGAGTAACCAGCCCATTTGTTCTCTCTGCTGAAGTAGAATATTGCTGTTAAATTTAATTTTGGAGGTAGTGGGGGAAGAAGAGAGGCTGTATCTTTGTTTATCATGTCAATTAGCAAATGAGAGTTATTATTTCTGTGAAAAAAACCACCACCTGGCCTTGACAGCTCTTCGTGAATTTAAATACATCCTCAAGACAACCAAGTACCAGATTGTCTTTCTGAATTCAGATCCTCTCAGAGTTGGTAAATAGAACCCTGGGGCAATGTGTTAGTTGTCATCAACTTATCCCAAAGGAAAAAATCAGAAGCACTTAAAGTACAGCCTTCACTGAAAGGCTCTGTCCTGGCTGTCCCAGAGGCGGGTCCGGGCATCACTACTGCAGAAGTCAGGTTGCTGGTTAGGCAAGAAGAGATTGGGGTGCAGCAGGGTCCATAGCACTGACAGCGGCTGGGCTGTCTGGTGCCAGCACCCCCTCTCTCATCTAGCCCGCATCACCTCTGCGGCATGTGCTCTCATCCCTTCCCATTGGGGGCTGCTTTGTGCAGAAAGGATCTTCGGAAATGGCAGCACCAGAGTTAGAGGGTCTGGGGTGCTAAATTGCTCTGGGGACTTGGGTTGGTATTCACCAGATGTTCAGAAGGAACAGAGAAAGCCATGTGCCCTGACAGAGCAGGATAAGCCATCAGATACAAGTGTAGGTGGAGTGAGGCAGTGGGAATAGTGGCCTGTGTGAAGGATCTACAGGCCCGGGAGGATGGAACCTGGCAATGGAGTGCCTGTGGGGCCCAGAGCATGCGGAAGAACAAGCAGGGTGCTGGCATCAGGGGTGGCTGGCAGGTGGTAACGGTGCCCTGGCTGCAATCCTGGGTTCCAGGGATTGTGTGAAGGGCTTAGCAGAATACTGTCATTGAGACAAGGCTGTTGGGCTAGAAACAGTATCAGGAACCTGGTTCTCAGACGAGGCCATAGATTGGGCTCAGTCTCATGCACGTGCACCAGTTCAGAAAGCACAAGAGCAGGAAAGGGAGCAAGAGGCTCCAGAAAAGAATACCCCAGCCATGGCTTCCTGAGCCCCCAGAGCAACCCCGTCAGCTTCTTCAGAGCAGTCAGTGTTGCCTTCTCTCCTTGCTATCTGTAGCCAAGCCCAGTAGCAGTTTCTAAAAAACTTCCCCTCTAGGCCGTGGCTGCCCTGGGTTCATCTAGGAACTGCTCTGCCTGATCAACCATGTTGGCTTGAAATTGCATCTGTAATGAAAACAAAAGGGAGAAAAAGAACATTAAAAAACAACCAAGTGGATTAAGATTCCAAAGAGGAGCTATCTACTGCTCAGATGTGCTGCTCAGCACTCTTCCATGACTACCTGGCCCCTGAAGGGTAGTGGTTTCTGCACAGCAGTGACCGAAGCACAAGTCATGGGTTCTCCTAGTCTCTCTATCTGAAGAGGTTATCTGTTGGGATCTGTGACTCACTACCAAAACAAACAAACAAACAAAAAAACAGTTCCAGTTCTTGGTTTGTGTGTTTCAGAATCTTTGTAATGGTCTATGCTTCCTAGATCCAGCTGTGAAGATGACAGCAGGAGGAGGTACCCTAGTCCCACTAAGTGCTTGCAGGTCAGCAGAACTCAGACTGGAGATCTTGCCCAGGTCGGGCGCAAGAGTGAAGCTGAGGCAGTTGTGTCATCTGTAGTAGAAACTGGAGAAGCCCTTGTGGGAAGGATTCAGAGGACACTCGGTGGATTGAAGCACACCAACTCACTGAGGGAAGAAGAGTAAAGGAAGTGGGGATTGTTTAGCATGGAAAAGCAATTACTTGAGGTCAGATCTTTGGAAGACTATCTTAGGAGGAAAGACAAAATTGAGGTATGTGGGAGTACATGAGCAGTTGGGTGTGTATGCATGCACACTTGTGTGCATGTGCTTTGGTACAATAGATATAACCAACAAATGGGTAGAAAATGAGGGTGTTAGGTCTGAGGTCAAGATAAGGAAGTGTTCATTATTGATACTTAGAGATGATCAAAGGTGGAGTGTTGAGGTAGAGGCAAAATTGTTTGCAGTGAGGGGGAGGGAGAGAGAGAGAGAGAGAGAGAGAGAGAGAGAGAGAGAGAGAGAAAGAAAGAAAGAAAGAAAGAAAGAAAGAAAGAAAGAAAGAAAGAAATCACTCCCTGGGGGGGATGGCAATGCCACAGTTGCAACCCCTTCTCCTCCATTCTCATCTCAGGATTTTGGGAATGCATAAACACCCACCTGGTGTGTTTTTCAAGCTGTGTGGTCTGGGACTCGAACTATGTGGTTGACTATGGAAGATCTAGCTACCTTTACCACTACAGCCCTGACTGGCCCTTGATTCCCACAGTCTTTTTAAAGTACCTGTGTACAACAGGGTGTTAGGAGTTCTGATGAGACTTTATAATGAGGGTAATTTACGTAAGGCCTTAATAACTATGTAGCTTATGCGAATTTGGTGGGGAGGGCTCTCAGTTTTCCACAGGAATGCTGTATCTAGATCAGAGTTTACAATCTCAGTAGCATTGACATGTCTAACTGATAAGTCTTTGTAGAGGTGGAGTGGAAGCTGGCTTGTGCATTGTGGGATTTAGCGGTGTTCCTGGCCTCTACCCTTTGGGTAACACCTCTTTCATTATGACAATAAAAAATGCCTCTAGACATTGCCACATGTTTCTTGGAGGACAAAATTGGCTCACTGATGTAACTAGGAGTTAGCAAGCTATGGCCTGAGGACCACATCTGCCTGGTTTTTTTTTTTTTTTTTATGGTCTGCAAGCCAAAAAATTGTCTTTGTGTTTTTAAATGGTAAGTAATAATCATCATCATCATCAGAAAAATATTTTGAAACATGGGGAAATGAATACAATTGAAATTTCTTTTTCTTTTTTTTTTTTTTTTGAGAGGTTTTTTTTCGCTATAGGGCGCGTGCGCTCGCCAGACAGACAGAGACATAGAGACAGAAAGCGAGAAATCACCCCCCAGGGGGGGGGGTCACGCCGCAATCCCTTCTCCTCCATTCTCCTCTCGGGATCTTGGGCACGTACGCACACGCGCCCGGCGTGAGTTTTAAGCCACCGGGTCCGGGACGCGAACCACGGTCGACTACGTGGGAGTCCAGCGACATAGCCATTACGCTAACTGCTGGTTCCCTTGAAATTTCAATTGTGTAAAAAGTTCTATTGAAACTCGGGCATACTCATTCATTTACGTATTGTGCGTGATTTCTTCTGTGTGACAGTGGCAGAGCTGAGCAGTTATAGGAGGGTTCTACAGTCCCCAAAGTCTAAAATATTTGCCACATGGTCCTCTGTATAAATTTTCCTGACTCCTCATCTAGATGACGGATACCTTGAGGGAAATGCTGCAAGGAGAGATAGATGGTGGAGGTGGAGTCTGTGTACCCAGTGGCATCAGTTTCTCAGGCTGGCCACCCTGAAGAGCTGGGGAGGCCTCTGGGGTGGGACTGGTGAATAGGAAGTGTGGAGGAAAAAAAGAAAGGGGGAGCCATGCCCTGGAGAGGTACTCCAAGAATAGAGACTCAGGGGACCCAATGGCTTCTCCATGTGAGGATCAAGGACGTTCTCCTGAGAATATGTAAGACCTGAGTGAGAGCGAAGAGCTCTGTTAGGCCTAAAATTCAGACATCTGTGAAAACTACAGAGAAAAAATCCTAAGCAGATTTTTCCAGAACCTCCATATGCTTGTAGCTTCTGATTTTTAGTTCTTATTTCAACTCTAAAATCTAATCTCCCTCAGTTTCTTAGAGCAGCCACAATAGATGACCAATAATTACAAACGAACTCATAAACTGAATGCTTAAGACAGAAATTGATTGTTACATGGATTGGAAGACTGGGAGAAGGCAGAACTTATTTCCAAATTAAGCCACATTTTGAGGTTCTCAGACATCCTTCAACCCAGTCCACAAACTAGCTTCAAACTCGTGGCAACCGAGGGGGTATGCTTTGTGCCCAGAGATTTCTCCCTATTTCTCTTATGGTAACCTCACACAAGAATGACAATGAAACAGGAATGAAACCAAATTCCTACTGAGACTCTGGAAGAAAACATCATTTAATTGTTCTCCATAATTTTTTTCTTTTGCAAGAGAACATAAATGAGAGGAAATCTGAAGCATAATAATATTTAAATTCTAGATATTCTCTATTTTCTACTATTAGTCACAATTAAAATATAAGATTATGCATAATCTAGCCAGCCCCATAGCACAGTGGCTGGAGACTGGAAGGATGAAGACATGGAGGAAAAAGAATTGTGGTATGACCTCTCCTCCCCAATTGGGGTGACTTGTGCACTTCTCTCTCTGGCAAGTGCATGCACTCTCTGCCAATTAAAATTATGCATAATCTGTATGGATGGTCATTCTAGGATTAAGAAAATGTATTTGTGTTTGTGGCAGAAGACATTGCTTTCCTGAAATCCATTTGCCTCCTCCATTCCCCAGATTTTCAATTGATTGTTAGGAAATGTAATGTGTATTGTTTAAGACCAGGCTATGAGATGGAGGAGCGCCATTCCCCCTGCATCAGACCTTGTAAGAACATGGAATAAGCCTTTACTGTGATACGCTGGGGTTGTATGTTATTACAAGAGAGCTTCATTTATCCTGAGTGATACATTGCCCCTTAAAGTTACTGTTTCATGGTAAGCTTTTATGAATACATCTATCATTCGTAGCAAAAATGGACATTGAGCACAACCTTTTATATGATTCCCAGATATCATTAGCTTGCCAGGTAATGACATCAAATTTAGCAGTAACCTTCCTTTCGTTTTTGACCCTTCAGAGTGTGAAGTTGCTGTGTTGGTATGTGTGTCCTCACAGTGCAGGAAGATGGGTAGAGAACAGTTTGGGGGGTGTGCTCCATGGTGTTACCTCCACTATTCCTGACTGTGTTTCTTGGCACACAGTGGGCATTTAGTAGATATTTCCTGGATACGCAGAAACTAGAAGCATACGTTAGAATAATGGTTGGCATTTAAATATCAGTAGCTTTATTTTCAAATTCCATTACCTTGATTATTGGGTTGTCGGAAAAGTTGTGATACGTTTTTGCATAGAAAAACATAGAAAAAGACATCATGACTTTTCTGACAACCTAATATTTAATCTTCGGTTAAATAAGATGGTCTTCCAACTTGGCAGGAAATACCATGCTTGTACATTTGCTTGGTTTGACAAAACTCCTTATAAAATAGGTGAAGAAGGCAGAGTACCAGCAGAGTGTCTGAAATCAGACCCAGGATTAAATTCTGGCTGTAACAACTTTTATAAGCTGTTTGGACTCTTCAGCTCTCAAATTTCTTATTGGGCAAATTATGGAAATACAATATCTAATTATGATAATGCAGCAAGAATGTGCAGAGTTATGGTTACCACACACCGTGGTGCACGCTACACCAAGCGTGGCATGAATGTGATATCGTTTATAAATCCAGATCAACGGGCACACATAGTCTTTGTTTCAGGATTCCACTCCAGGTTCACTTACTCAGTAAACTTTATTTGTAACTCCAGAATCAATTCCCATGGGGTTTTGTGATCATCCCCGGGTAGGTGAGGAATGGTCAAAAATGCAAATCACTCCACGTGCATTCCCAAGCCAGGATGGACAGGCGACTCTGCCTTCTCACTTCGGCCCTCATGCTCTGAACAAGTGTCCTCTTTGAATCCTTGTAGTGCTACGTTTTTTTTGTGGTTCTGTGCGTTTGTTGATCACTCGGCCTGTTACTGCCCCCCGCCCCCGGTAGTGTGAGAGTGCTGTCCAGTGTTCCTAAGGGCAAGAAGGCAGTGTTGTGCCGGGGAGAAATTATGTGTGATAGTTGAGCCTTGTGCAGGCATGAGCTCTACTGGCATTGGCTGTGAGCTCCATGTTGGTGAATGAATCATAGATGTTAGATAAGGATTCTTTAGACAGAAACACATAAAAAAGATTACATTAGGTAGTCGGGAAAGCTGTGATGCATTGTTGCATAGAAAAATACGTCATGACTTTCCTGACAACCCAGTGCATGGATGGATTGGTCCAAGCGTTGCGCCCATATCATAGAAACCTAACCCTGGATGTACTTCCTCTCTCAACAGTGTCTCAGTCGTATTCCTGCATAGTATTCAGTAGTGTTCCTTGTGACTTCATAGAACCCAGCTGCTAGGGATGAGAATCGGCTGAGTACCTAGCAAAGGTTACTTTATATTCATTACATTTATAAAAATAAGTTCCCAAAACTCCATTAATCTCTTAGCAATGAAATAAAAGTATATAATACTTGAAAAGTGCTGGATGTGAAAAAACTATGTAGCTGTGTAGACTGCATCTGGTTTGATGACAAGATCAATATTATAACTGATCATTATAAAGCTAATCTATCAGAAGCATCACACTTACTGCTCCATTTCATCTTTATAAAATCATGAAGTAATGGCAGCCGTGGTGGCTCAGGGCTCTCGCAAGGTTCTGTGGTGCTGAGGTCACACGAGACACGCTAAGCTCACACACACTACACTCCCAAGGGCTCCCTGTGTACTCTGGGTGTGTGCACACATGCCTAGGAGCTGAGGCTGGCTGAAGCTGGTGGTGGATTGTGTTGTAAAGACCCTGGTGGGAGTGCCCCTCTTTCTCTGATGGAAGAAATAAACTGCTTTTTAAAGCATAAAGTATAAATAATTATTGTATCTTTTACTGATAATGAAACCGAGACCCTGCAGGATAAGTAACGTGCCTGATGGTGCATAACTGGGGGCGTGCAGGTGGTGTGGTAGCGAAGGTGTTGGACTCCTGCATGGCTGACTGTAGTTCAAGCCCTAGACGCAGTGGCTTGAAAATCAGGCTGGGCATGTGTGTGCGTGCCCAAAATTCGGAGAAGAGAATGGAGAACTGTTGCAGCATGGCCATCTCCCCGGGAGCTGGTTTCTCACTTTCTCTCTGTGTCTTTCTGCAGTGAGTGCATGTGTCTATGGCAAAAACCCAAATTTGAAAAAATGATAATAATAACGAGAAGTCAAAACCAGGCCCTCTGATTGCAGAGTCAAGGTCCTTTCTTTCTTTGATCTCCATTGTTAAATCATGTTTCATAAAATGATTGACTGGTTTTTGCTCACCTACTGAGCAAAGCGGCACTTCCTCCAAATCTCTCTCTAAGATGAGAGAGCAACAAAGACAGATAGTTGTAAACTTTAAGTCTGGTTTTTCTCATTTGTAGGAACAGTGAACGATGTGGGGAAAAGAACGTATAAGCAATGATCTCATCTACTCTGCTTGTGTTTTCTCTAAGTCTGTATATCGTATATTCCTCTTCTGAAATCTTGATTCTCTTCTTTCCTTCCTTATTTCTTGTTGAAAATGAGAGAGAGCTTCAGAACTTTTCCATAAATTTCCACGCCAGACACAGAATTGCTTATTTGAGTTCTCTGTCAAATGAATAAAGATCAGGGTATTCTAGGTCTGTTTGAAAGTTACATAAATTCACATTTTGAATAATATATGCTCTCCAGGTTCAATCAGTACCTCACATTTGCATATCAAATTTTATACACCACAGCGGTTCTGTCATCTGAATCAGGTTATTTGGTTTCCCTGGCATAATCTGTCTGGATACTTATTTTAATAGATGCAAACAATAGTTTGTCAAACAGGCAGAACTTCATTGCAGCATTTTCTTTTAAATTAGGAAAGCCGGCATGTTTGAGGCAGGCTCTAGATCAATGCTTTTGTTCTAACAGTATCTTTGGTTTTTCTGTGCTTATAAATACAAGTAATAGATTCACAGAATTGCTGAGCTGGAAGGGGCTCAGTGATCATGATGTCTACCATCTCATTTTCCCTGTAGGAAGCAAGCCCAGAGGAGTGAAATCATTTGCCCGAGGTGATACAAGGGGTTAGTGGCAAAGACGCTTTTCCCTTCTTGCATAATTTTTCCATGGTGACACTCTGTTAGGGAAACCCTGCCAGTCAGTCCATTGGCTTCCTTATGGTGAATAGAGTTTCCATAAATTAGCAGTGTGAAATGAGCTGGGTTCTGTTGGCCGTTGTTTTTGTACACTAGGTCATAGGAGGTTTGGAACGCTGATTAGATTGAGGCTGCATTTTGTTTTATATGTGATAACTAATGAAGCAGGAGCTCAATAATCAGATAGAAATAAAAACCTAAAAAATGCTACTGTCTAGGCGATTTGCACAAATCCTTTTAAATACCATAAACTCACTTTTCTCTTTTGGGTCATCAAATGGTATATAAGGCAGTTGATGATTTCAGCAGATTTTATGGTGTAGTTATACCTTTATTCCAGAAAGTGTTCTTTAACACACTTTTATGAAGGAGTACAGTAAAACAATAAAATAATCAATTTTCTGTGCTTTCGTTGAAACTGTCAACAGGAGACATGCCCAGGACATGGAATTGAGACACAGAATGCATCACTATTCAAAAAGAACTATACGCTAAAGATTTTTCTGGCAGCGACTCTTAAATCATCTATTACAGATAAGAACCCTCAACGTGCTTAGTCTATGAAATTGAGAAGGAGCTTGTAAAATAAGCATTCCACCTGAAATAATTGGTAGTACATGTCCCAAACTCTATTTCCATCTTTTGAAATACCTCTATATTTTAAAACCAGCCTCAGAATTCTTGCTTAACACTCAGTTCGGCTCCTTTAATAAATAATCAGATGCAGTAGGTGTGAAAGATGGCACTCAAGTTCAATAAATATCATTTCTTTATATTTAAACATTCTATTTAAATACTTTGTCCTCTGACCCTGAAGATTGGTAGAAACATCAGCGCCAGTCAATTGCTGGGTTATCTTCTTCTTCCTTAAGTCACACGGGGGCCTGGGTCTGCATGGGCCCCCTCAGGAAGGCTCTCAGCTTGTGGGCTCTGGCTGTGTTATAGTCTCCCAGGACAGTGTTGTGTCCTGAGCCTCCACAGGCTATGGTCAAGCCCTGGGCTTCCTCGACAGCAGGCCTTACCCACCTGCCTTTCTATGCAGGCTAATGTGCTCTTTGCAGATTGCTGATATTGACCGATGTTATCACCCCTTCTGCACCGAGCTAGGCATGGAAGAGAAGACCAGGGCTTCTGTGCATAGTTCTGGGACGGTCTCACCATCTTGAGCACACTTTAAGCTGCCCAGATCCTTTCCTGACTTGCAGCTCTCTTTTCCAAGTCTCTACGAAGCCTATTACTTTCCTGGCATTAGTCCTACCCCTCTGTGACATTCAGATCCCTTTGCTTCTCAGATAAGGCAGCATAAATGCATTTATACTCTTTCTTGGTAATAGGAAAGGCCAGACTCTAGGGCATAGCTAATGTTTTGGAATGCAATGGAGAACCCCTCCTGTTTTTAATAAGCAAGTCTGTAAGAAAATAAGACAGTGAATTTCTCAATAGGTCACTCTGCCATGTAAATTGTCAGATGACACAGACATTTAGCAAGTTTACTTAACAGAAAACAGAAAGGTGAAATTTCATGCTTTTTTAACTCAAATATCAGCCTTCAGAGAAGCTACTTCTCTTGTGTAGGATTTCCTGCTAAGTTATTTTCTTCAATTGTCTGTTGCACCCACAGTAGTCTATGGCTTTGTCAGCTCTCCCAAGGTTTTCAAGTGTAGTTTGGCCACCTCATGGTACCAGGAATTATAAAGAAGAGATTAAAGAGGCCAAGCTAAGACTTTGCAATCCCTTGGAGAGGCAACAGCTCTTATCGTTAGTGTAATGGCTGAAGACAGGATCAGGAGATTCCCAGTGCGAGTAAGGTCCTTAAAAGGGAAAGATGCAGAGGTCTCTGGACAGCAGGAGCCCTTGGAAATGTGAAGGAGTGGTGGCTGCTCTACTGCCACTGTCTGTGATCACTTAGCCAAAAAGCAGGAGATGGGCCGAAGGCCTCTCTAGGGCATCCTGATGCAATTGCATCCAGATGAGTACAAACTGTTCTTCACTAGCATCTTTGTTTTGCTTTTCAGTAACAGAGCAGATGAAATCTTAAGACCTTCCCTTTTAACTTTAGGTTAGCAAAGCTGACATACCAAGAGCACAGATGAGCATAGGAGGCAAGAACTAACTCTGGTGTGAAGCTAAACATTTTGATGGTCTTTTTCTTTCTTTCTTTCTTTCTTTTTGGGAGAGGTTTTTGCTATAGGGCGCGTGCGCTTGTCAGAAAGACAGAGAGGGACAGAGAGACAGAAAGTGAGAAATCACCCCCCAGGGGGGATGGCCACGCCACAATCCCTTCTCCTCCATTCTCCTCTCGAAATCTTGGGCACGCACGCGCACGTGCCCGGCGTGAGTTTAAGCCACCTGGTCCAGGACTCAAACTGTGGTTGACTACATGGAAGTCCAGTGCCGGTATGCCAATCACTGGTCCCTTGATGGTCTTTCTTAACACAAAGGGTAGGTTATTACTTTACTCAAAGTAAGCCAGAGAGAAAGATGTCCAAACAGCTGAATTCTATGCTAAGGGGACAGAGGACCTTATGGTCACCTTACTCAATTTTAAGTAAAGCATGGAGAGAGTGAGTCTGAACATTGTTGTAACTGAAACATTTGGAGGGTTCTAAGTGATGTACATGACCAATGGAATGCATTCAGGGAATAAGGATGCTCATAAAACGAAGTCTGAGTCTAGGGAGCATCTTGAGTTATTTCAAGGATGTCACAAGGTACGCTTTTGTTTCCTTATAGCATTGAATCAGGTAGACAGGCATATCCTGTTGTTAGGTCTACTTGGAATCTATCAGCTTCCTTAAAGTTTTGGTTGGACGATATGGCATGTTTGCAAGAGTGACTCTATTTTGGTCTAGTCATTGGGACCTAGAGTAGGAATTTAGTCCAAAACCATGGCATTTCATTATTTTCATTTAACATTTCTCAATATAATTAAAACAACCCCATCCAAAGTTGTGATTTAAATCTATTCATTCATTGGAAAAGTCATGATGCTTTTTTGCATAGAAAAATAGAAGGATACATCATGACTTTTCCGACAACCCAGTAGTTTGACTGTACTTCAAAACTATACTGTATTTTCAACACCTGTTGCTTCCTATGATTTTTTTTAATTTCAGAAAGCACATATACTTTTGCAGCAGCATTGATATATTTTGATAAATAAATCTGTGTTCTTAGTTCAAGGTATGTCCATTCCAGATTTCAAGCTCCCTGGGGATCTAGTGGGTGCGGTACGCCTGGTGCAGCACACAGTGCCTGGACAGGTGATGGATGACTGGACAGCACAGTGCTTGGCAAGTTGGGGTGAAAAGAGGCCCGTGCCAGATGCTGGCTCTCCAGTCTGTGGGCTCCCAGCCCTGGCTGCACACAGGAGCTCCTGCAGGCTTTAGAACCTACCATTGTGGGGCCATCCCCAGCCCATGCTGAGTTAATTGAGTTTAAACCTCTCTGGGTGTTTTTAACCTTCAGCCACTGAGTCCTGTACTTTCAAAATTAATTTGCTTATGAGACACGGGAAACTCTTGTGAAATATAGAGTCTTGTCCAATGTCAAGGTGGGGCCTGGAGTGGCATCCTCAGTGAACTGCCTCAGATGCAGCTGTCTCAGGCAGTAGGGCAACTGTAGTAGCAGGTTTTAACAGCTCCCTCATCACCAGCTGTTAATAGCATGCTTGTCTTAAATTATTAAAAATAAATCACTTATATTCTCTCTCATGAACTTATATTCTCTGGCTGTGTCTATGTGGCAATGAAGTGTATGGTTTGTGGCCAGGTCATAGTTAAGTTAATGCTTGTGGGTGATGCATCTGAATAGTTCAGGCTTTGGGTACGTTTTGTTCCCCCAGGGACTGTATTAACCTAATGATTCCCAGTGTTCATCTGCAATGTCTTAATCTTGCTTAAAGACTGCTTTCTCATTTGCAGTTATCCTCTGGTCACCAGCCTCATTGCTCAATTTGGTGTAAGGACATGGTCTTCAAACTCTTAGGGATTAAGGAACTTTCTGGCTTTTCTCTTTACAATTTCTGGGGGAAGCCCAACATCATGGGGCAGGTAGCTCCATCTGCCTCCCAATCTGACCTCGGGAACTTCCAGAGTTGCCTTGAGGTTTTATCGAGCTGTGTCAGAATAGCAACCTTCAGGTTTAGCAGTTTCCAAATGGCAGTCAAGATAAAGTACTTTATTACTAGATTAAATCCAAATAGACAATGCAAGATATATCCAGAACAAGTATTCATTGTTGTAAATTCAACATAGAGTCAATGTTCATACTCTGCAAATCGTGGGTTATGAAGGCCAGCATTGAATTTTAGAGATCTAGGCTTAAGGTAACTCAGCACTGAGGTTAAACCAGGAGACTGCTTTCTGGGGAGGGAAGGTGGCCATAGACGGAAAAGAGCAGGTGTGAATGCACCTGTCTGCTCAGAGAGCCCAGCACTAACTTCCTGAGTTGGTTCAGAGCTTTGCTTTCCTTCCAGCCTCTCAGACAGGCACTTTATGTCTGCTGCACTTGTGGCACTGAGCACTTTTCTCATCTTTGGATCCTCTATAAATATTCATGGGTAAAATAAAAAGTGAGCCAGGGTGCTGGCTTCCTGGCCAAATACTGATGCTGCTGGGTAAGTAAATCATTTCCTATCCTTGAGCATGGGATGTGGCTTAAGCAAAGAAAGAATGCTGGTAGAATTAAAAAGAATGAAAGCTAGTATCAATTCCCAGGTATGAGTTCACCTGTCTCCTGCTCCTCTGGTGAACCTGGCTGTGGTCCAGGTGTTGTCTCAGCTCTGCGTTCTAAGCATGGCACCTGCAGAAGGTGGGCGTTGAGTCAAAGCTCCTGTCAGGGAAATTGCTCTACCCATCTGGGACTCTGCCTCTGAGCCATGCTAAACAGGGGGTCCGAGGTTTATAGGCAAGGCTATCAACATTTCTAGTGGTACGTAATGGATAGATTGTTGATTTTTTGCCCAAGAAATAGGCAAAGAATATAGAATGATGATGCCATAACTCTTAGTATCTCTGAAATTTAACAGAGGCTTAGGGTCCCTGCATTTTTTTTCCCACTGTGTGCTTAGGTGGAAAGAAACACCTAACAGATAAGTCTATTAAAGATAAGTCTATTAAATAGTTACATCCAAATAAGTTTTATGTCTTAAGTCATCAGCCATTAAAAAACTAATGCATATAAGTCAAAAGAGAACCTAATGCTTTTATTTTATCCTTAACTAATAAGGAACATGTTGGCCTGTTGGGTACTGCATAACTTCTCAAACCTTCGACACAGATTGAGTAATGCCACTATATTTCCTGTTCCTTGTGGATTGGTTGGCTTGACTGGAGATTTCAGCAGAGTCCAAAGACCTCACAGAATATGAAATAATTGAGAGGTGTATAGTATCTACTGTTGAAACTGTGAGCTACCTAGTGGATTCAGTCATGCCCAACAGATGTTACTATGTTTTCCTCAGAATTTTAAAGTATCCTACAGATTTCCTATGAGTTTACTATAATATACCATCCCAGGCCACCACAGTTGGGATCTGTGACTGTTAACTCAAGATTTTGACAGTGAATTCAGATGAAGTGAAATTCTTTCACTGGGTAGCGTTGGAAGACAAGGCATCATACCCACAGAGCACCAGCCATAGTCAGGGAGAGAGCTGCGACTGACTCTAGTGTTATCATTACTTCATCCCGTAGACTCTCCTAAAGGAAAGTTATGATTCCTTCTCTTACACAAATTACTTTATGGAGAATAAATTGCTCCTCTCATTCAACACAAGTTTATTTAACCCATACTATGCACGAGCCTGGTTCTGGGCACCTGGAATATATCAATGAACAGAACAGATTAAAATCCTTGCTCTTGTGGAACCGGCTTTTCTCTCTCCAGTTTTTAATGCCTTGAAAACTCTGTAGTATCATTGTTCTTTGGTTCTTTGGTCAAACTACACAAGAAAGTTATAAAAGGACTTTTATTCCCTCTAAAGTTCTATTTAATGGCTTATTTTCAAAGATTAGGATTCTGCAGAAAACAGGCATACTTAAGATATTTAGAACTTAATCAGTGACTGCAACTAGAGGGAATTATTCTATATTAGTGAAAATCAATGATCTATGAATGCTATCTTAATGAAGACGGATGATCTATGAATGCTGTGTGGGTGAGGAAGCAATTCCTCTTAATAGGATGATTATACTTAGAATGTTGATGTACAACTGAAATGATAGTTCTGTTAAGTCATCCACGTCTTTGTTTATTCTCAGGAAATGTGAAATGGTACATATTTTAAAACATTGGAAATATTATAGTGCTCTTTAATTTTCTTCACGTTCTAAAAAAATAATATGTGGATTTTTCTGTTTTGTGGTTGGATAGCAGAATTCACTTCTGGACATATCATATGAGAAGAAACAGAGGTACTTCACTTAAGTAATTAGAACCATTCTTGGCTCTGCAG
>NW_006159519.1:2970010-2976829 GCF_000334495.1 Tupaia belangeri chinensis
CTGGGAAAACTGCCTTTCTCTGAGAAATAGGGGGAGCTGGCACATTGTGTTACATTCCGACCGAGCCAACTTTCCTCCAACCCATTTTCCCCCAAAACAACAATACATTAATACATAAATCACTGCAGATAAAATCTTATGAGATTTAATTTAAGACCTGGTGGGAACATGAGTTCCCGAAGGTGTGTTTCCTAGGCATGGCAGTAAAAGAAGTGAGCATGAAATGCAGCCTATTTATAAATTGTAAAATAAAAATATTTTCTCTCTGCATCAAAGAATGTATGTCCACAAGTATAAAACAAATCACCAGTAATCCACAACTTAAAAGCAGGAATCGCTACGATTTTGATTTATAGTCTTCTAGTCTTTACATAGAATTTTATGAGCATATGTGTACACACACACACAGAATTTAATAAGTAATTTGGTTTCTACTGTACAAATGAACCACATCTTTTAGTTTACATTTTCTCCTGAACATTTACCTAGGTCAGTAAATATTTTTCTAAAGCATGCCTTTTGTTTGTTTAATTGCCATATGGTATCTCAGAGTAGAGTAGCCCACAAAGTACTAAATCCATCACCTATTATGACTATCTAACTTGGGTTTTTTTTTTTTTGCCTATAAAATAAATTTAATAAAACTATTTACGATGAGGCTCTGGAGAAAGCCCTTAACAGACACAGAAGGCAGTTCTTGGTTGAACATGATGTGTTTGCTAATATCCTTGATTTGATTATCACATACTGCACGCATGCTTTGAAAAGCCGTATTTTGTATGCTTTAAAGATGTACAACAATTAAATATAGATAAGAAATTATGAAATTAAATAAAAAACTAAGATGTAGAATTTAGCTATCATAAGATATTTATTAAAACATAAGATCCTCCAAGGCAATATTAACTGAAAGTTCCCAGTACTTGTCTTTATTTATTGATCGTGTCTTCATTGAGCATCTCTAGCTGCACAGGAGGCCCTCTCTTCTGTGAGAGATGTGAGAGACACCAAGTAGGAGCCCTGCCCTTGTCAGTTTGCACAGAGTTGAGGCACAACCCTGCAGAAGAGGCTGGACTTCTGGGAGTCTGAGTTATTGATCTGCACTCTCAGCTGCCTCCTAGGCCATGCACTGAAGAATCCAGTCACATTTAACTATTGACAGCATTTGCAAAAAAGACAGTGATACTTGCCAAAGAATTATTGCTGTTATAAAATTTGATTTAGGGCAGGCAAAAACAAAATAAGAAAGTCAGTGTATCATAGGGACCAGAAATTAGAATTCTGATTATTTCAGGAAGAATGTAGACTTCCCAGTAATCCCCACTGAGAACAGATGTTGAAGTCTAGGAATGTGTCTCAACTCTCCAGTTAATCTGTTTGTCTAGTTGGCCTATTGCTCCCTAGGCATCATTGGAAACTGGTTGACATTGAATATGGTGCTGGCCTGGGAGTCAGAAGACCTGGTCTTTGCCATTTCCTCTGTTGCTTATTAATCCATACTAGCCGATTCATTGCCCTGAGCTTCAAGCTGCCTCATTGGTCAAGCGGGACTTTTTGGCAACTTCAATGAGAAAATTCACAGAATAGGCACAGTAGAGAAAACTGCATGGTGTCACACAGCCAGAAAGAATCCGTGTTATGGTTAAGGATGCCTTAGGTGAGGAAGCCATGCACTTCAAAGTGAGTAACTTCCTGACTTTAATTCTCTATGGCAAAAATCCCCAGAGTTCTTGTGAGGATGGACTAATTTTTGTTATCATCAAGCCCAGAAAGCATTGGGGCTGAGAGAAAGAGGGAGAGAAAAAAGGAGAAAGAAGGACAGAAGAAAGTAAGTGAAGAGCCATAGAGACAGAGACAGGGAGACAGAACAGGGACAGAGAGAGACACAGAGAGAGAGATTGAGAGAGGAAGACAGATAAAAAAGATAAGAGATATTGATAGATTTAGGGAGAGAGAAAAAGATATATGTAGAGAGGGAGACACAGAGAGAGAGAGGTATCCATTGAGAGAGAGATTGAGAGAGGGTGGGAAGAGTGTAGGGTAGCTAGTGTGGGGGTTGTGGATTGCCCTGTGGCCACGGTCCAGAGGCGGATGGACAGGCAGCATCCCACTGCTGCTGTATTTCCCTCTTCTCCCACTAAGGACACGCAGCTGGTGATCTGATAGAGCTCTGGCGTCCATTGCAGATCCTGTCCACTGGGTTGAAAAGCCTGCTTTCATTTCCTGAACTTCTCACTCCCAGCCGACAACTCAGCCCAGTTTGCCCAGGACTTTCCCTGTTGGAGCCCTGAAAGCCCCCTGTTCTGGAACATTCTCAGTCCCAGGCAAACTGGGATGAAGCCAGAGTAAGGTTGAAGCCAGAGATTGGTTGCCATGATAAACAAATCAGCATACATGGCTTCCTGTTTGAGAATGAAATATCCAGAATCATGTGCATAATCACACTCTGAAACTCAGAGATGTGATCCTCCCCCAGATGAACACAGCAGAAGTGGTCCTCCCCCAGATGAACACAGCAGAAGTGGTCCTCCCCCAGATGAATACAGCACAAGTGGTCTTCCTCCACATGAATATAAGCAGACGAAATCCTCCCCCACCTGGACATGGGCAGAAGTGGTCAACTCCCACCTGGACATGGGCAGAAATGATCCTCCCCCACCTGAACATGGGCAATAGTCCTCCCCCACCTGAACATGGCAGAAGTGGTCCTCCCTCACATGAACATGAGTAGAAGAGATCCTACCCCACCTGGACACGGGCAAATGTGGTCCTCCTCCACCTGAACGCAGAAGAAGTGGTCCTCCCCCACCTGAACATGAGCAGAAGTGGTCCCCACCTAGACACAGGCATAAGTGGTCCTCCCTCACCTGAACATGGAAGAAGTGGTTCTCCTTCACCCTGAACATGGGCATAAATGGTCCTCCCCCACCTGAACACAGGCAGAAGTTTGAGAGCAAAACGACTTTCAATATCTAGTTCTGTCAACAGGAGGAGGGAGATGGATATGTGTCTATGCTTGGATGTGTTACACTTCCACAATTTAATCTTCGCCACACCAGGATCTTGTCAATAATTGGCTTATATTTATATTGGCCTACAGAGTACCTTACTACCCACTCCCTAAATGACACAATTTAGAAGAAACAAGAAAACTCTTGGTTACCATCTTACTTGACTCACAATGTGAAGGACATGCATCAGCCATTTATCTAGCAAAATACACGAATGTCCACTGTCACCAGGCAAAGAGCTAGTATCATGGAGAGTCTTTCTGTAGACAGTCTGACAGAGTGAGAAAGTGTTCTGATAGAGACACGTCCTTCTGTGCCTAAAACAACTGTGGTTATTGTGCCAGGAAGAGTCAAATACAGGAAAGAAATACATATCGTTGCACGTTATTACTCCAGACAGCTGATCCAACAGTCTACAAATAGCTGTTGAGAACTTACTCCTGGACAAATTCCGTGCTAGGCATAGAAGAAACATTGAAATTTATTCCAGGAACAGGTGATTCTAAGAAATCTAAGTCTGGCTTGTTTCATTTCATCTATCTCAAGAACAACTTGAGGGTTTTTCTTTTTTTTTTTTTTAACTTTGAATGAACTGTACTCCCATGATCTCTCATTCAAACGTTAGAGGATAAATGTGTTTTGAAAATCAGACCTTTCAAAATCTTGAATATGTAATAAGGCACATAGAACATATACTTTGTTATATGGATCTGGGAATAGCACCCCGTGATCAAATATATTATTAATTCTGTTTCAGCATATGTGTATGTCTACAGGAAGTGTATTGGGTCATCAGAAAAGTCATGAAGTACTTTGCATAGAAAACATGTTATGGCTTTTCTGACGATCCAATATATGTAAATGCTATAAATAGCCTCATGTGACTTCATGTCAGATTTTGGTAATGACTGAATTAAAAAGAATCTTGAGTTTCTATGCTTTCTGACTTTAGAAGATAACAGATCCCCCCCCCCCACACACACACAGACACTTTCTCTTCCTCCCTTTCTTTCTGCTTTGTGTACATGCACAGAAGCACACACTCACATACACGCAAACACACGGGCACACACAACTAAGATTACAAGGTGATGTTTAGGAAATGCCTTATCAGTTTAGAGGAGGGAGGACTACATCTTGCTTATGTTGCCAAGGCCACACAAAACAGATGGGCTTTAGGCATGTTTCAGGACAGGTGCCCAGCCATGCAGAGTGGGGTGGTGTAGAGCCGCTCATGATGCCAGCACCAGTGTCAGCCACTGGCAGGTGGTTAAGAGCTCATTGTCTATTTGACTGTCTTCATGGGGAAAAGAATCACAACTTTATTTAACTTGTCAGCATTAATTTATAATATTCAATATTTAATTTTTTTATTGCCCGAGAACATGCATGTGAGAGACAGAGAATGCACCCTCTGTGGAGTGTGGTCACTTCACAATTCTTTTTCCTCCATTTCTCCAACCTGTCAAGATTTTGAGCATGCATGTGCACATACTCGGTGCATTTTTCAAGCTGCTGGGACTGGGAATTGAACTGCAGTGGGCTCTATGGGAATCTGGCTCCCAATGCACAGTACTTAAGTATCGTTCTATGGGCCAGCCCTAGCTATTGTTACTTTTTTTAATTGTCGCTTCTGATTAATTTTTAATTGTTATACATCTTTGTGAGGTACTGTGTGGTTTTTAAAAGACTACATACAACCTGTAACAATAAATCCGGATATAAGCATATTTACCTTCATTGTCAGCATTTAACATTATGTTGTACACATTTGATACTTGTTTTGCCTGTGGGTTTTTTGGGGGTACTGATTTGTCAGTGATATTTTTTCACGCTGCAGTGGTACACTGTTTGATAACCTATTCTTGTTTACATGCGTTCTTATGGCTTTTAATGATGTTAGTTACTGTTTTGGAGAACCTTTGATATTTTGGTAAATGAAGAAATTGGGATTTAAACAGAGTGAGTAGTAGTTATTTCTTTCTGTCTGATAGATAATGAGACAGAAAACCTATTACAGGAAAACTAGCTCTGCTGCTATTAAATGTAGTATGTGACTTTCTTTTATGTAAGAACCTAGGACGGTTTTATTTTACAGTAATTTAAAAAAATCTTGCCATAATTAGGTCAAAGTTTTCAATATTGGCTGTGCTGTGAAAACAGGGACAAGGCTTATGGGGGATGTTTTTAAAACACACCAGTGCTTGATTTCTACTCTGGGAGATTCTGATACCGTTGGTCTCAGGTATGGTCTGGGCATAGAGATTTTTAAAACTGGGTGAGTCTGATTTTGAAAACCACTTATTTTTTTATTAATTAACTCTTGATTATAAATTGTTCTAAGAGTTGGTAAAGTTAATACTTTTTTACAACTGAAAGTATAGAATTAAAATAAAAATGAACTACAGTACGTATTGACTAGATTGTTTTGCTAGAAGTGTGTTTTTAAATGAAAAGTTACTCTATTATATGTTGTATTTATTATCTTAGAATAATACACTTCTGCCAAAGAACATGAGCGTTATGGTCCATGTACACACATGGCTTTATTGTTAAAACTGGAAACTGCTCTCCTCCCAAGCAATTTCCATATTTGGCATTGAGTCAAAGTCATTAGAAGAAGAGAGCTTTTACAGTTCGTTTCACTCCCACCCCATGAGTTAACTGCAGAGAAGGATAGCTTTGAAAGGGATGGCGACCCTGAATGTTAACTTTGTGGAAAACAGAGACATCAGAGATTTACCGAAGGTCACACAGCTCGGTGATGAAGTCCAACCCAATCTAGATTTTTGACTTTGGTTCAGATCACTTTTGTTAATATATTGCTACCTTTATTTTTCTTTATATGTATGAAGGGAATATAAACTGGATTGAGATTGGTGAAAGCAATTGGAAGCAGAAGCAAAAGAAAACGAAAACTTCAGGCTGTACACAGTTGGTAGAATTATTCAGGAGAAGCCCCAGTGTAGATGTAGCATCAATCCACTTTCCTAGGTGCAAGATAAGATTACCTTACTTGACGAATAGTCCATTGTGCTTTAGTCCTGCCAGGATGCGGTGTATTAAGGTATCTATTGCTAAAATCACCTTTCGTTTTTTTAAGGCCCAGTTTAGAGAAAAATAAATTAAGCTTCAAGAGTCAACATTTATTCAGATTGTAAACAGTTGATCTGTTTTCCCTAGACATCAAAAACAGTTGGTGGCTATAAATTCTCAGAAATTGATAAGGATGCAGAAAACTTTGAAAGTGAGATCTAATTTCCTTGAGAAAAGTGAATAGAGGTCCTTTTGCAGATAGGTCAACTGCATATTTGTAGCTTTTATTAGGATTTCCAAGTCATAGACTGATAGCGGGTGGCTTCTGGGCTGGTGCTGCCCCCGTCGGAGTTTCAGTCAGAGTTTTATTTCTAAGTGGTGCTATATGACCGCAGATGACAATGAGGCTTTGAGGAGACATATTGCTTATGGGAGCCCCTATAGAAATATCGTCATTAAATTTAATCTGTGCTAGCTAAAACTTTCCCCATCTGATGAAATCTCTGTGGAGGGAGGGGAAAGCCTTCCTCTAGATATCGTCATGATACAGCATTTCTTGAATTAGAATGTCATTTTGCAAATATTTATTTCTACATTATTTAATCTAAAAAAGAAAAGACCACAAAAAAAGTTATTTGAAAGCTAGAGGCGTTGATGAATTCGTTCCTTCACTTATTATCAAGGTCTTAGATCTCAGCTCTTTCCTGAAACAAGGACACGAATTTCCATGGTTTTGCCCCCTGAATTCTGTATTATAGAAGCAAAAAAGCAC
>NW_006159519.1:2979073-3006084 GCF_000334495.1 Tupaia belangeri chinensis
CCCTTAAGGGAAAACCCCTCCCTCCAAAAAAAAAAAAATTAAATGAAACCCTGTATACAGTACAAAGATGATGGATCTAGAAAAAACAAAGCTTTTGCTTATTAAGAAGTATGAGAAGATACCCTGGGGGGGTATTAGAAGGAACAATGGCCTTGAAAATTAAGGATTAAGTTTTAAATCTGCCTTCGCCATAACTTAAATCTCTCACCTTCACCAATTTACTTCACATCTCTAAAGTCTGTTGTCTGAGAAATAGGACCATAATCCAGGATGTAGTCACGGTCAGGGTGAAAGCAAGTTGTATGAAATAGTGCTTGCAAAAATTGTTACTTGGCATTCGTAAACTCTTTCAAGTTATTATAGATTTCCATTAAAAATAATTTTTTGTCCTGTACCAGAATAACTGTAAACTCACAACAATGATGCATAATTAAATCCATTAAACGAATAGCCGGAACTGCATAATCTCAAAATGGTGACAAATGCCTTTTCAGTTTAGATAAGCAACATCGTTTTTGTTTGTTTGATGTTGTTCTTGCTTTTTCTTTTCTTTCTTTTTTTATTTACATTTTATCATGTCTTTCCAGTATACATTTCATTTTCCAACCCAAATACCTTGCATGTCAGTCAAGACAAGGATATTACCATACGCATTATTATCAGCAAATAGCTTCTCATCTTTGTCAATTAAGCATGCTTTTACTCATGTTTTCCTTCCCCTTTTCCCTCCCTCGCTCCCTCCCATACTAAAGTTTTTTTCACAGTTTATTGATTCACAGAAGATCTTAAAGTATGGGCAAAGCTAGAATCTAGTGACAAGTGTACTGTAATTTTCTTCTGAAACTTTTCTCTCTTCATCCCCTCTTTTACTAAAAAGAAGTATAAACTAACCTATTTGGAAAAAAAAGGGTTAATTTCAATTTGTTCTGTTATTTGCACAAAGCCCCATAAGAATTAAATTTCTGATGGAAGGCAACAGATACTATTATATTATTGAACTTATGCAAATAACCATTGTCACAAAATAAGAATGCTCACAAATATTTTACAATTACAAATGGGTCAGGAAGGGAGAAAAGTTTATGTTTCAATTTAAAAAATTATTCTTTTTTTTTAACAAATTGCTGAATTCAACAACTCAAAAGTAAACAAAAATCCTTAAATCTGAGAGACAAAGCATAGAAGAAAATAAGTAATGTTTTAGAAAAAAGTCATAGAATTCTATTTCACCAGTTCAGTCTCCTGTAATCTCTTTTGTTGAATTTGCAGTGTTACTGTGGTCTGACCTTTCTGTTAACAGTCAACATTATTATTGATATTTCAGAACATGTCCCTACCATTAAGTTGGCCTTTTTTGGGTCATATTTGTTCTCTTATTTCTCTGTCTGTCTTTAGTTTTCCTGGTATAGTACTCCCTTCAGAACTTCTTGAAGAACTGCTCTGGTATTGGTAAATTCTTTCAAGTTTTCTTTATCTGAGAATGTTTTTATCTTTTCTTCCCATATGAAAGATAGTCTTACCAGATATCGTATTTTTGCTTGAAATTGTTTTTCACTTTTGAAGATACTTTACCATTCTTTCCTCGTTTGCATTGTTTCTGATGAGAGGTCCAATGTTAACCTGATGGGATATCCTTTGAAAGTAACTTGATGTTTCTCTCTTACCAATTTTAGTATCTTGTCTCTGTGGTTTTGGTCAAACTGGCTATGATGTGCCTTGGAGAAGATCTTCTTGCATTGATTCTATGTCAGGTCCTTTGTCCTTTGTATTTTTTGGGTCTGGATATTTGAAGGCCTTTCTAGGTTTAGAAAGTTTTCTTACATGGAGCAGATTATCAATGCCCTGATGAGTTTCTTCACCTTCTGGGATATCGATTATCTGGATGTTTGTGCATCTAATGGTGTCTAGTATTATTTGTATATTAGTCTCATCTGGGGGGTTGTTTTCTCAGTCATTTTTGTGAATCTAGGTCAGAGGTTATGTCTTCTATCTCTGAGATTCGATCTTTTGCATGATCGAATCTACTTTTAATACTTTCAAGGGAGATTTTGATTTCTTGTATTACAGCCTTCCTCTCTATCAGTTCCGTCTGGTTCTTTCTTATGATGTGTATTTCCTTTTTCAGATCGTGGAAGAACTTCCTCACCTCCTGGAACTCGTTGTCTCTTTTCTCCTGCATTTTCTGGAGTTCGTTGTCGCTCTTCTCTTGCATCTCTGTTAGCTTTATCACCATGAATATCCTAAAATCTCTATCTGACATTTCCATGAGTTCTATTGTACTGTCTGTGGAGGATGAAGGGCTGTTCCTTCCCCTTGGGGGAGAGAGATTTTCTTGATTTCCCATAGTTCTTGTGCCTCTCTGGTGGTGATGGTTTCTGGTCATCTGATGTTTTATACATTACTTCCTACCTTCTTGGAGTTATTTCTGAGTGTTGGAGGTGTGCAGAAGAAGCTGGTCTGAATTATTTCTGCAGTTGCATTTCCCTGATCCTCGTCAAGCAACCTGCACTTTTGTCATTGGAACTGGATATTTACAAAGGCCTCACAGTTCAAATGGTTTCTGGCTTTTCGCGGGGTGTTGGGCTAGAAGTGGAAGATAAGCAACATCTTCGTAGTGTTTTTCTTTTAGTTTTTTTTTTTTTTAAGAATTATTTTATTTAACTTTATTTATTTACTTTTAATTTGACTGGGGTGGTGGGGAGAGAGAGAGAGAGAGAGAGAGAAAGTGAGAAAGCAAACCGCCAGGTCTGGTCTGGGACTTGAACCACGGTTGGCCATGTGGGAGTCCAGTGCCCTTAACCACCATACCACCTTCTGGCCCCCAGTGAGAAATCACCCCTCAGGGGGATGGCCACGCTGCAATCCCTTCTCCTCCATTCTCCTCTCGGGATCCTGGGTACACACACACACATGCCCAGCATGAGCTTAAGTCACCGGGTCCAGGACTCGAACTACCGTCGACTACATGGGAGTACAGCGATATAGCCATTATGCCAAATGCTGGTCCCTCTTTTAGTTTTTTAAAAGAAATGTACTTTCGACTTTAATTTTAGCAGATCTAATTTGAAGATAACCTATCACAATAAACAGAAGCAACTTACGATAAAATTATCTTTTTTTTCTTAATTGGTATAATTCGTGTCACTGAAAGATTCTATCACTTAAAATTATTTCTTGAAGTCAGCATGTGGTGTAGTGGTTAAGGTGCTGGACTCTCACATGTCCAACCATGGTTCAAGTCTCAGACCTGGCAGCTTGAAACTCATGCTGGGTATGTGTGCATGTGTGCCTAAAATCTTGAGAGGAGAATAGAAGAGAAGGGATCATGGTGTGCATATCCACTATGGGGGTGACTTCTCTATTTTTGTCTCTGTCTCTCTCTGTCTCTCTAATGAGCACACACACTATAGCAAAAATTTCTCAAAAAAAAATTCCTTTCTTTATGGGTTATTACCGTTGATAGCACACAAATATCCAATTTTTTCACTCCTTATCTTTCAAGCAATGATTGTTCAATGTTTACTTCAAGTATTGGTTTTAGTTTGACTAATAGGTCCCTCCTTCTCTCCAAACGTTTATTTTCAAAAACTTTATTTGATGATTTCTTGAGTTATCAGGTTTGGCATAACAATATACAAACATGAACTTAGTAAGTTGGGAATTTTCAGTTGTGTCCCAACTCAAATAAAGTCTGGCAAAGATCATATTTTTGTGAGGCACTCTCCTCTTAGGGACTGTCTGACGAAAGGCTAACTGGACTAACACTGCCTTTGGTTCTCTGGTTGTTGTCTTTCACAGCTACGCCCCTGAGCTCACTGAAGCCCCCGCGGGTGGAGCCTGCCCCGGTGGTAACGTCTCCCTATCAGAGAAGAGATTCCGACAGATATTGTGGGCTCTGTGCAGCCTGGTTCAATAATCCCCTGATGGCCCAGCAACATTATGATGGAAAGAAACACAAAAAGAATGCAGCGAGAGTTGCTTTATTAGAACAACTGGGGACGACCCTGGACATGGGGGAACTGAGAGGTAAGAACAACGCTTCTAACTTCTACACAAAATGGATTTTCAGAGAACGGATTGTGTTTTCACCAATTGGGATGTTGATTCTTATTGCTTTGATTATTGAGGGAAAAGTCAGGTTCATCTGAAAGAAAAGAAATGAACATAAAACTAGATTTATCTTAATTATTATAATCTCTTTTGTTTCAGAGTGTTTGTTTCCAAATTTTGTTGATTTTTTTTTTTCAGATCAAAGGCACCCATCTGTGTGCCAGATTTTTTCCTTAAGTGGTGCCATTAAACGCCTTCCCTCATGAATACTTTCTAGGTGAACAGTATGAGTGGAGATGCTAAAGAGGCCAAATAATGTCCTCTTATTTGAAAAGTTTGTGCTTTTATAAATTCAGCCAAACTATAAAGAAAACTGACTCTACTTACTGACTTGACACAAGCTCAAGCCCCACTGATAGAAACGTCTAGGATATTGAAGTAAAATGAGGTTGTGTGTTCTTATGTAGTCAATACCTGGCTCCCCTTACCCCACCTGAGAGGTTGCTGCTGGAAACCATGCAGCATTCCAAGTTCACGTGAGGTGTCACAGAACAGGCTGAGCGGAGACTTGGGAACCATAGGGCAGGGTCAGTCCTGTGGACTCCTCAGGAAACAGACCAATTAGTGGGACTTAATGTAATATTTCATGCTTAACAACCTTGTCAGTGCTTTGCTATTACTGAAATATTTTTGATCAACTTGATGTTGGCAGTGTAGTAGAATAAAATTGTATACTGTGTTTTTCTGAGAAAATGCATTTTCTCTGAAAAATAATAATACCAAGAGCACTTTTCAGTCCATAACTCAGGTCTGGTATGGGTCAGATATGCTTTTATGGGATGGCCAGGGAACTGTCATTTGTAAGAGCTGTATACTGTGTATAAAATTTACAAATCAGTATTGATCATGCAGCCTGGGTTACACCAGGTCCTGCATGTAGAGCTCTAGTTCTCATTCCACTAACCTGACTGTAAACCTTGAAGTGGGACCATTGCAATAACAAATGACCTGGGACAGTTCTGGACACATGACCTGAAGGGAGGCACAGGTCACTTCTGAATGTTGACTGGGGGACACTTTAGCCAGAGAAAAGACTTGAGTTGGAACTGGCCAGATGAGTGGCATTGTAGTGGTAAGAAGGCATCTCCTGTGAGCAGTCATGTATGCATGCATAGCCATGCGTATGCACGTATGTAAGCAAGCTGTGGACCACCACTGAATATGTTATCATGGAAGCTCCCTGTGCTACCGTGGGTTCTCTGCCAACCTCTACAGACCTGACGAGAGACTGACTTTTCCCAAGATAAATGACTAAAAACAAGTAAGAACACACATTAAGAACACTTGAACTTTTGCCTATCATTTTTAGCTATAGAGGAATAACAGAGGGCATAATGTTTCATTTTATTAGATAAGTCTCATTGCTGAAGCTCTTGAGTCACTGGTGCTTTTGCTTTTGAGAAGAGGTTTCTTACGTTCTTAGTCGATGTCTTTTTAAAAATTATAGAAAGTCTCTCCATAGCTGAAGGCCTACCCACAACTCGGCTGTTGCCGGCAGGTAACGAGCTGGCTCAGTGACTCCTTCACGGCAGGGCACTGAAGGAGAAAAATAGAGCTTTATTTATGTTGTGTGCCAGGTAATATGACTCGAAGAAGAATTATTCTGTGAGCACATTCTTCTTGTCTATTTTGAATTATCAGTGCTGCATCTTTTATGTACAACTACATCTTAATGACCTGGGTGTCTGAATTCTGAAACATTTGAGCAGCTTGTCTTTTATACAGAAGACAAAGAGGCCGCTCTTTGAGTTGATCGCTCAATGTGACTGTGACTCAGGAGCACACGGGCTGTGATTAGCATTGAACGCAACGTCCTTGAAACCAACCTTTTCACCCACCCCAGGTGACATCCTGCTATTTATTCAAGCACTAAATATTGCAAAAGCTTGAGAAATGAAGCAACTATGGTAACCTAGCACTTTTTTACAACAATTTATTTTAAAACTTCTTCTTTACATCTAATTGTACATCTTTGTGGAGAGCAATATGGTTTTTCCAAGCATGCATGCAGTGTGTGATAATCAAATCAAGGTTATTACCATATTCATCATCTTCAACAAAGAGCATTACATAAACCTAGCCTTTTTAAACATGTACACACACACACACACACGCACACACAGACACACACATCTCACCTATTCCTGGAATCATTCTAATGCAAGCTTAATCAATTATTAAAAGGCAGAAATGCTAATCAGGAAATACAGGCATATCCATAACTTTTAAAAGGTGGTATCAGGCAGCTGGGGCATGGCATGGCAGGGCCGCAGGAGGACTGATTTTTCCCGACTCTCTTAGCATGTCTCATGTGTTTAAACGCTGCATTATTTATTCATTATGTTTATTTCTTATTTTCTGTCTTTCCCCTACTCCCGTATAACTTGTTAGCAACTTGAAAGCTGATGTCTGTGTCTGTTTTGCTCACTAATGTTTTCAAAACAACGAGAATAGTGGCAGACACAGTAGGTATTGTCAGTAATTGCTGAATAAAAAAGTACGTAGAGAAAGCATCCCCCCTGTGACCTCAATCCTGTATTCTTCCCACGTCAATCATTTTCATTTTTAAATGAGTCATGATTGAGTCATTTTGATCATAAATTACTTGTGATTCAAATCTTTCAATTTTTAAAAATGAAGTACCTTTTATGTACAGTGAAATGCTAAGCTATTAAGTGTTGTAGTTCGATGAATTTTGGCAATGCACATACCTGTATAACATGAACCCCGATAAAGATAAGTAACTTCTCCATCATGGGAAAATTGCCTTGTGCCCTTTTTTACTCACTTCATTTCTCTGTTCCAGGATTTTCTGTTTGTTTTGTTTTGTTTTGTTTTCTTCTTCGTATTGACTTGTTGGGAAAGTCATGACATGTTTTTTTACATAGACAAATATGTCATGACTTTCCCACAACCCAATAGATTAGCTTGACTGTCTAAACTTTCCTGTAAAAGAGCCATGCAGTACTTATTTTTTTATATGTCTAGCTTCTTTTGCATAGCATATTATCTTGGGGATTTTTCCATTTATAACTAATGAAGCAAAAATAGACACATTTTTTATTCCTGAATAGTTTTCTCTTAACAAAAATTCTATAGTTTGTCTACCCATTTTGTTCTTGACAGCTCTGGATTGTTTTAGAGCCATTTTGAATAAAGCTTTCCTGAATATTTTCATATAAATCTTTTTAGTTTTTCTTTTTATCTTGTGTTTTGACATATGTTTTAATTCTTGTAGCAAATATTTAGTAGTAGAATTGCTGGGTCATAAGTTGCATGTATTTGTAACTCAATAAAAAACTGCTGAAATCCAAAGTAGCTCTATCACTTTGCATTTCCCAAAGCAATGTATAAGAATTCCCTATGCACGGTGAGGGGAGGGAGAGGTGTGTGGCAGCAGGTGGCATGGCAGTTAAAGCACTGGACTCCCACGTGGATGACTACAGTTTGAATCTCTGAAACAGCGGTTTGAAAATCACACCAGGCACTTAGGCATGCATGCCCAAAATCCAGAGAAGAGAATGGAGGAGGAGAAGGAATTATGGTATGGCCATGTCCCTCGGGGGCGGGGGGGGGGGTTTCTCCGTTTCTTCTCACTTTCTCTCTCTCTCTGGCGAATGCATGCAACCTATAGCAAAAACCTAAAATAAAAAACAAAATACAAAAGAATTCCATACATTCACCAACATTTGCTTTTTTTTGGGGGGGGGGGAGAGGTTTTCACTATAGGGCGCGTGCGCTTGCCAGACAGACAGAGACATAGAGACAGAAAGCGAGAAATCACCCCCAGGGGGGATGGTCACGCCGCAATCCCTTCTCCTCCATTCTCCTCTCTGGATCTTGGGCACGCACGCACACGCGCCTGGCGTGAGTTTTAAGCTACCGGGTCCGGGACGTAAACTGCGGTCGACTACCTGGGAGTCCAGCGACATAGCCATTACGCTAACTGCTGGTTCCCACCAACATTTGCTTTTGTCAGTCTTAAAAGCTATTTAATTGGATATAGGAGGAATTCTGCTATGGATTTAATTTACATTTTCATGTTGACAGCTTTCTAATGCCTAACTTTTAATGTCCTTGTCGGTCATTTGTATATTTTCCTTTGTGAACTATCTATTCCTTTCATTATTTTTTAAAAAATTAGCTTGCACCCTTTTTAAAAAAATGTTATTTTCTATAAAGCATGTGTGCTCATGGAGGGTGGAGAGTGAGAAAGCACCCCTTAAGGGGGATGGTAATGCTGCAATCTCGTCTCCAGTTTTTCTCTCAGGATTTTGGGCATGCATGCATGCTTGCCCAGCATGTTTTTCAAGCTTCTGAATCTGGCACTCTAGTTGCATTACTGAGTATGTGGGATCCAGCTGCCTCAACCACCACATCACCTGGTTGGCCTGTGTTTGCCTTTTTATTAGTGAGCAGTATTATGTATACACATTCTTTGTCAGATATATGTATTCTGAATATTTTTTCCTAGTCTGTGACTTGACTATTCATTTTCTTAAGTCTTTTGATGAGCAGACACTTTTAAATGATGGATGTCTAATTTATCTTTTTTAAAAAAATTGTATTTTGTATCTAAAAAAATCTTTCACAATGCTCATGACAAAAGATATTCTCTCTTTTTTTAAAAAAGTTTTTCTATAGGATACATGCACTCATGAGAGAGAGAGAGGCAAAGTGAAAAATAAACCCCCCATGGGGAAGGTATATGTATATTGTGACCATGCCACAATACTTTCTCTTCCACTCTCCTTTGGGGATTTTGGACAAACACACGCATGTGCCTGGCATGATTCTCAAACCACCAGATCTGAGACTCAGACCGTGAGATCCAGTGCCTTAATCTCCATGCCACTTGCTGGCCTGATCAAATATATTCGTACATGTTTTCTCCACAAAATTTCATAGCTTTTGCCTTTGTGTCTAGAATTATGATGTATTTAGAATTTATTTCGTGTATGGTGTGAGGACTACAACGAAATGTTAAAATATTTACTTTTTCTCATTGAAGTCTTTTATTACCTGCCAGAGGCCTGCTCTAGCCTCTGCCTGTGTTGGCTGCATGGTCTCCACCAATTACCTTTACTGAAAATTGGTTGATTGTGTGACTCTGTTTCTGAACAGTTAATTCTCTTCCATGAATCTCCTTGTCTGTTTTCATGCCCTTATACACTATATTAGTTTTTTTAGCATTGAAGACATTTTGAAATGAGGAAGCTCAAGTTCTCCAACTTCGTTCTTTTTTCTCAGGATTGTTTGACTGTTTGAAATTCTTTGCATCTCTGTATAAATTTTAAAATAATCTTGTGAATCTCTGTATAGAACAGATTATGTTGAAATGTTGAATGGGTTTGAATTCTATCCATAGATCAATTTAGAAACAATTTATTCCGTTTCATCAAAATATTGAGTCTTCCAATCCATGAATATCCTATATCTATTTTTGTTTTGTTAAGTTCTATCAGAAATGTTTTGCAGTTCTGAGTGTAAAGATTTTGCACATCGTTTGCCAAATTTATTCCCATGAATTTTATGTTGTTCAATGTTAATATAAATAATATATTTAAAAATTTTTATTTATTGTTTTCCAGAGGTCTTTACTTAAAGGTGCATGTACTTGCCAGAGAAAGACAGTGACAATGAGAAAGTGAGAAATTGCACCCCAGGAGGGATAGCCATACCATAACCCCTTCTCCTTCATTCTCCTCCTGGTATCTTGGGTACGCATGTACACACAGCCGGCATGAGTTTCAAGCCATTAGGTCCAGCACTCAAATCAGGGTTGGCCATGTGGGAGTTCAGTGATGTAACCCTATGACATCTGCCAGCTCCCCCCAATTTTATTTTTATATTTTTATAATTAATTTTATACAAATAAAATTAATTTTATTTTTATTGCTCAATATATAGAAAACGATTTTTGTGCATTGATCTTCTTGATTCTTGTGACTTACAGCTTTATGCCTATTATTTTTTATATAATGTAATAGTACTATTAGTTTGTTCCTTTTGTATTTTTTTTGCTCACATTGGTTATTGAAAATCCTATGGAACCATGCTGTTCTTGCCTTCCTTTGTTTCAAGTGGCAGACTCAGTTTTAAAAAAGGATTATAAATGGTATTGACCTAAGTAGTTATTAATATGCATGGCCTGGTTACTGCCTCAACTTTAGTGTTTTTTTTTTTTTTAATTCCAGTGTTTCTAATTCTAAATTTTGATTAAAAAGAAACAGCAGTCTTCTCTTTCTGAATACGTAGTTCAATGTTGAAAACGAAAGCAGGCACTGAATTATAGAATTGCATAGAGTTCAAGGCCAGCGAGTTTTTGGTGGTTTTCTTTGTAGTTAAATTCTTCTCACTAGCGTTAAAACATAGACAGGAGGCTTCTTACTTAGAAATAATGGCAGTGTAAATTATGAAATTATGATTAGTTGAAGATAGTACATTCATTTTGTAGACCTTTATCATTTGTACTTTTAAAAGATTTAGGGTGGGAAAATGCACAGTTATTTCATCGTTTCGGGGGAAACTAGACTCTTCTGTAATAATTCTCATTAAAGACACAGAGGAAAAGAACACACTTGAACATTTAATAATGTTTTCAAGAATCATAGCTGAATAATGCTGGAAATAACATTAAATATCATTGGTTTATACCCTCTCTTTTTACAGAGTGGAATTCTGAGGCCCAGAGATATGAAGTGACTGCTCTTTTCAAGTTAGGGCCAGATCTAAGACTCCTAATTGGGGGAGGTGTGACTCGTCATTGACAAACTATAACTCTGAATGATGAACTCTTTCATTTAATATACACCTTTACTAAACTTTCTACCATGTTCAGGATGCCATTTCAGCTAGAGATAATTACAGAAATGCAAAGAAATCAAATGTACGGGTCGTGGGGCTTAGGCTTGACGGGGGAAGTTCTGTGCAGAGAATACGTAACCCTAGAGAGGCCGCAGGGATGGAGCTCATTCCATGCTCAGCTGCTGCCTGTGTTAGCTGGAATGGGGACTCGTTCCTAGGGTGTGCACACAGCCTCAAGGTAGACCTGAGCAAGAAGGAGCAGCCTTACCTCAACATAAGCAGCACGTAGAGTGAGGGGGGGGGAGTTACTTCTTCTTGTGCTGCTGGGAGCTTTCAGGTGAGAGTGGGTTAGCTTCCTCTTATTGTGCCCTCTTTGTCTTATCCTGACCCTCACCCACATCTTAGGCAGTAGGCCTCTGACCCATATATACATATACATAAGTTTGCTAGGGGCATGAGTGCTTGACAGAGAGAGAGAAGGAAAGTAAGAAAGCACTTTCCTCCATGGGAAATGGTCATGCTGCAATCCCTTCTCCTCCATCTCCTCCCTCCTTTTGGAATTTTAGGCACACATGCCCAGCTTTGCTTTTCAAACTGCTGGGTTTGAGCCCTGAACCATGCAGTCAGCATTGTGAGATTCAGCTGTCTTAATCACACAATATGATCAACTGCCCTGCACCTTTTAAAGAGAAGGCTATTGTAGCAGATGGGGACATTTAAAAGCCAGTGCAATTAGTCAGAATTCAGGTGGACACGGCTGCACGTGACACACACAGTGTTCCCACACAAGTGGATTAGTTAAAAGCATCTCACCCATAAGTGGAATTAATGTTTGCAATAAACACAGTGAATTGAGGGTTTCATTTCCCTCCAAAGTTTATTTCTTGGGGGGGCGGAGAGCGAGAGAGCGAGAGGGAAGGAGGGAGGGAGGGAGGGAGGGAGGGAGGGAGGGAGGGAGGGAGGGAGGGAGGGAGGGAGGGAGGGAGGGAGGGAGGGAGGGAGGGAGGGAGGGAGGGAGGGAGGGAGGGAGGGAGGGAGGGAGGGAGGGAGGGAGGGAGGGAGGGAGGGAGGGAGGGAGGGAGGGAGGGAGGGAGGGAGGGAGGGAGGGAGGGAGGGAGGGAGGGAGGGAGGGAGGGAGGGAGGGAGGGAGGGAGGGAGGGAGGGAGGGAGGGAGGGAGGGAGGGAGGGAGGGAGGGAGGGAGGGAGGGAGGGAGGGAGGGAGGGAGGGAGGGAGACCGAGACCGAGACCTCTAACAGTCACACCACGCCATGATCCATCTGCAGCCTCAGCCACCACCAGATCACAAGTGTACCCATGGGCACACTCTGTGTATTCATACCAACTCAAGCCCCGAACCCAGCCTATCCCTTCTGGCTCCAGCATCAAAAGGCAGTGCCCTGCCACCTGTGACACTGCAGCTGGCTTCATTTTTTTTATTTATTTATTTTTAATAAAATCTAACTGAGATTTCTGTCCATTCTCATGAGAACCAAGCCAACAGAAAACACCCCCGACTTCTCTGAGGTCCTCTGCCCATGACCTGGGCCTGATGGATGTTAGGGCTGGTATCCATGGAGACAAGGGCTTATTTTTTTATCTGACATTCCATGAATATAAGACTTTTAAACAATTCCTCCTTATTCTAGCAGCCAGGTTCTTTTGCACCTTGCAGCCCCAATATCCTTGAGGGAGTTCAAAGGCTTGGGGATCAAATTATTTGGAGTTAGGAACTTGACCATGGGCTTCCTATCGCCATGTGAGATGAAGGAGGCAGAGATTCTGCCAGGTGACCCGGAGTCATGTTTGTAGACACCCAAAGCTTGTTTTGTGTTACTGCTTTGTTTCGTTCTGACACACTCATTTTTTCATCTGCCATTCATTCACTCACTTGCTGAACTCCTGTGTGCCAGGAACAAAGTGCAGAAGCTGCTCCAGTGAATGAGAGGAGAAGGTTCCTATTTGGGAAGGAGGCAGGAAACAAACATTTTTAGCTTGTGATAAGTGCTAAAGCAATAGAGTGATATTATAGCTAATGAGCTGGGAGGTAGGCTCCTTTAAATAGGATGGTTAGCAGCAGCTTTTCAGAGAAGGTGAGATTTGAACTGCAACCTGAGGGGAGGAGGGATGCAGACAGGAAGCACCTGCCCACCCCCCCGCCCCCGAAGCTGTGATGCTAGCAAGTGTGTGGCGCCCTGTATGGGAAAAGCCTGGCTCACCCAAGAGCTGGCAGCAGGTGGTGGGCCTGCACCTAATGAGGGAGTGGAAATGGGGTGACATGGATAGCAGAGGTCCCAATAAGTCATTGTAAGTTTTGATTTTGTTCCAAGTGTGTGTGTTTGCATCTCCTGTGTGCAAATCCAGATATTGCACATTTTCTCTATGTGAGGGACAGGTTCATTTCTATGCTGGGTCATCTGTGCCCTTTCTACCCAAGAGTGGATTTTGTCTTGGGACCAGCAGTTAGTGTAATGGCTATGTCACTGGACTCCCATGTAGTCAACCATGATTCGTGTCCCAGACCCGGTGGCTTAAACTCACGCCAGGCGCGTGTGCATGTGTTCCCAAGATCCTGAGAGGAGAATGGAGGAGAAGGGATTGCAGCATGGCTATCCCCCCTGGGGGGTGATTTCTCGCTTTCTGTCTCTCTGTCTGCCTCTGTCTGTCTGGTGAGCGCACACGCCCTATAGCAAAAACCTCTCCAAAAAAGAAAGGAAAAAAAAGAGTGGATTTTGTCTTCATCATTCTTGTGAATACAACCTTGACACACTTCTTCTATTGAAGGTCGCATTTACCAATCCCTAGTAGATTATTAATTTGTTTTTTAAAGAGGTTTTCACCATAGGGCATGTGTGCTTGCTAGAGAGAGAGAAAGAGACAGAGACAGTGAGAGGGAAAGTGAGAAATCATCTCCCAGGGAAGGGCCATGCCACAGTTTCTTCTCCTCCATTCTTCTGGGATCTTGAACATGCATGCACATGTGCCCAGTGTGATTTGTAAGCCACTGGGTCTGGGACTCAGAGCATGGTCAACCATGTGGGAATCTAGCAACATAACCACTGCGCCACCTGCTGCCCTGCCCCCAAAGATTTTTGGTGTACCATGATTCTACTAAGAGATTCAGCCTCGTTCATAGTTGGAAGAACGGAAGCAAAACTCTGGAGTTCCTTCAGTACTGAAGCATGGGAGAACAAAAATTCCTTGACCATTGCTGAGTTGAGGAAAAATACAAGTTCTGGAACAGCCTGCTGGCTCTTGCAGGACAACCGGAGAGTTAAGAGGGAACACATTAGGTACATTCAGAAGCAGTTTATCCACAGGAAACATGGATGTGACAAGTACCGCATTGAAGTCTTCGTTTCAGAATGGAGGAACCTAATCTCTGCTTTAGCTTTATCTAACGGTGAGTCAAAGCCAGACTGCTCAAGGCTGGAGATGTAAAGGGATGGGGAAGTGAGACTCCCAGTCCTTAGGATTCACAGGGGGTCAAATGAGCTTTGAAGGGCAACCAGCAGCTATTGAGGCCAAGCAGCTGAGCAGGCTGGACTTGCAGGCAGAGGCCAGGGCAGACACAAAGGCACAGACCTAGGAGCAGGAGGAAGTGTGGCCTTCTAGGAGCCCTGAGGTATGGCAGGGGCTTTCGGCCACTGTGCTTGGAATCGTGGAGGACATGGCTGGAGACATGAGTCAGGTCGTGCAGGGAGTAGAATTCTTCTGCTTAACCCTAGGGGCCACAGGGAGGGAGCTGAGGATTTGTTGCAGGGAAATCACAGGTTGATATTTGTATTTTTGAAATAGGCCTCCATAGACAGCAACATGGAGGCTGGATTAGAAAGGAATGAGACTGGAGGCAGGGAGGTTTGCTGGAAGGCTGTTATGTTAAGCATAATTCTCAGTGAGAAATTACACCAGCCTGAACTGAAGAAATCAGTAGCAGTGGGTATATAAATACAAAGGAAAAATGAGAAAAGGTAGGCCATGAATTCAATCAGATGTGGGGAACAAGTTCTTTCTCCAGAGCCGTAGACAGTTGTCCCTTCCATGTAGGGACAGGGCCTGTCTGTGTTTTCCTCTTGACTTGCCATGCCACATCACCAGGTCTTTAACGTCCTCTTCTGAAGCATGAATTCTAGCACTGGGCATTTGGTATCATCAGTCCGGCTACTTTCAACCCAATCTTGGTTTTGTCCCTGGTATTTTGAGGGTAGGGCCCTGCCATTTTCTTATTTATATCTTTCATAGGATCCAAAACAGTATATTGTGGATAGAAGTCCTGGCCCATAAAAGACTTCATTTCACATTCTCTGATTCCTATGGTGTAGTCAGAATTCTGTGTCTTGGGCCAGCAGGTGGCTTGGTAGTTATAGTGCTGGACTCCCACAGGATCAACTGTGGTTTGAGTCCTGGACCTGGTGGCTTGCTTTCTTACTTTCTCTCTCTTTCAGTATGTCCCTGACAAGCGTACATGCCCTGTAGCAAATTAAAAAGTAGTAAAAATGATAAATAAAATTAAATAATAATTTAAAAAAGGAATTCTGGTTCTTAAGTGGATGATTGCACATTTCCCAGCTCTGTGCTGAATATTTGACAGAAAATAAATTACTGCCTCAGGAACAGCCGATAGTGTAATGGTTCCATTGTCAGACTCCCACAAAGTCAACCACAGTTTGAGTCTCGAACCCGGTGGCTTAAAATTCCTGCCAGGCATGTGTGTGTGCATGCCCAAAATTCCAAGAGGAGAATGGAGGAGAAAGGACTGTGGCTTGGCTATCCCCCCACCCCCAGGGGGTGTGGTTTCACTTTCTGTCTTTCTGTCTCTGTTTCTCTGGTGAGGGCATGTACCCAAAAAAACCAAAAAATGATGTCTCAATTAAAGTGTCTTTTTATTACATTTAATCAATTAAAGCATTGGTTCCTTTCTTACACTAATATTTTCAACCTCTGAAAGCTTTATGTATTTCATCTAGTTAAGAATCAGCAGAAAATAAGACCTTTACACAGATACGGTAATTATAGAACACAATTCTAAATTGGATAGTAGGAGAAGAGGTGCCAGAAGAAAATACTCAGCTTAGATTACACCTGGTTATTTTTACATTATTATTTTTAATGTGTTTTGACACCTCAGCTGTTGCTTGTAGACTCACTCTGCCTTCAGAGCCCACATTTTGGGCTAGACAATTCAACGGTTTAAATGGCTCGCATTCCTACCATATTATTGGGCTGGGAATGAAGTAAAAAAGAATGTGCTATAGAAGAGATGATTTCCATCCATTCGTTCATTTGTTGGTTCATTCATTCATACTAAGTACCTATGATGTGAGAGGCACCTTAGGGGAGGTTATAGCGAATATTGAAATGTCTACGACTCATCCTCTAATCTCAAAGGGTTTATAGTCTAAGGGATGGGGGAAGGAGAACATAATACCTTTACTGAAATAAATATATAACATTTTAAAAAATGGTTTCAGAGCCATCCAGCCACAATGCTTTGGGAATAGGAATAGAGAAAAACATACTTCTAGCTGAGAGTTGGCGTGGGGACATGTAGAAGTTGGTGACAAGGTTCCTGAGAGCCAGGAGACCAGCATGACTCTCTAAAGGCTTAGCGAGCTGGGGAAAGTGGGAGCGTAATTAGCAGTCAGGTCAGGCGGGAGCCTCACTTAGGTGTGCAGCAGAGATAAGGCTGAGTAGACAGGTTTGAGCCAAATTACAAATAACCTTGCATGTCAGGCCAAGCCGAACTTTCCTTGGTAGCCCCTGACATTTTATGAGTAGGGAGCCGACTGGCTCATCTGTGCTTTGGGAGGATTATTCTGCAGTAGCGCATGAGATGGGTTGGAGTGGGGAGCTTCTGAAACCCAGGAAACTGGATGGAATGGATGCAAAAGCCTGGCGAGCAGTTGGAGGGCTCTGAGTAGCGTATGTGTGTGTGGGTGGTGTACCATGGTGCTCTGGAAAACCTTCAGCATGCTCTCCCCTCGGCAAACTGAAAATGAGCCAGAGCGTTAGAACTCTCAAAGACACCTTGGCAAGGCCTTGGGAACACTAATAGGAAAAATATAAATTTAATGAGTAATATGAGTAATAACTTAGATTTCTGTTCAATCTCAAATCCAACAAGAAATGTAGTTGATGAACATTCACCGTAGTCTATTTACATCCTGTAGGGCAATTTGTTCTTCAGCTGGGACAGGTTTTTGCCTATTATTGTTATTAATGAAGCTAATAAATGGAATGCCGTCTGAAGAGACTTGGTTAACTCTTCATCATCAACGAGGAGGTTCTAGAAACAATGAGCTTGGCTTTTCAAATGGAATCATTTTGGCACCATGCCTCCATTTGCGTATCAATGGGTAAATTCATTGCTCAGGAAATTAGAAAGCTACCTGGATTTCTGATCTCACACTTGGCTACTGCATTGCCAACAACCCTAAATGGGATTTATGGAAACTGTTCTCCATGGTGAGATGTTGACCAAAAGCAGGGCCAAAGGAATAATGAAACAAACCCACCCAGGGCTGGATGGTGGTGCAGAGGTAAGAGATGACACTTGGCCAGTAGCCCCACATGGGAAGGTTCAAGTCCAGAAACCTCCCTGAGCCTGTCAGGCTTGCATATGCCCATTATCGAGGGGTGGCAGGTGGCACTGACACTGTGGGGGTGTTGTCCCTTCTCTTTTTCTCTACTCTGTATGGAAGAGATAAGTAAATAAACTAAAAAACCCCTCACCCACCCAAGCCCATAGTCACAGTGCTGTCTTTCAGTTGCCGGTTTCGGCTACACAGAGGAAGCTGATGGTCATGTGAAGCTGCTGAGCAGTCCCAGTTCTCTCCCCTCAGTGCTCGAAGGCCCTTCATTGATATTGACTGAAGGTCTTTCTTGTTTGGCTTAAGCTCAGGAATGAGAATGCTATTTTACAGGAGCTCAGCACAGTGTTTTCATAAGGTTCTAGGAAGATCCATCTATTATGCTGGCTCTTAAATAGCTGTGAGCTTTGTTAGTGGCATGCATTCATTTGACAAAGTAAGGGATGTTTGTGGGAAAAAAGGCAAAATCAGGAGACACGTATCCTTCGACAAGGGGAAACTATTCTCTTTATTTCTAAAATTATAACTTCATGGAAAAGAATAGTCTTAAGTGTCTTATCTCTTAAAGCTGCTACAGATAGACCTAATTTTTGGCAGTAGATGGGATTCTCTAAGGATGACTGAACTGGGATTAAGGTATATAAAACAAATGTCAGATTTACTCAAAGTAGAACATACTCATTGATGTAGTCATTATCTTATTTGGACTAAGTTAATGAGCACTTAATCTGTGATAGGCATTTTGAGAAACCCTGGAATGTTAGATGACATTGTTATGGTATACAAAGGAAGACATTCTCCTTTTCTTTGAGAAATCTCCAGTATTGTGGTTTCTATGGCAAATAAAATATTATGAGAATATTTTTTACCTAAAGAAGATCTCTGGTGTATATATATATCTATATAGATATATATACACACACACACACACACACACACACATACACTCACACACATATACACATATATATACATATATGTGTATATATATAAATTATATATTATGCATATGTGTATATTATATATAATATGTATATGTGTATATATTATATATACACACACACATATGTATATGTGTGTATGTGTAATGCATAGAAGTGTGGGGAAAAGGGGAAATAGCCACTTCTTTTATACTTTTTAGTCTATTTTTCAAATTTGGGGTCATTGGGAAAGTTGTAACACATGTTTGCATAGAAAAATACGTCATGAATTTTCTGATGCCCTGACAGATTCTGCTCTAGGAAGTTATCGTCCCCTGTGGGCATTTCTCCAAGGAAATGGGGATTTTATAGTTGAGGCTGCGAGGAGGAAGCAGCAGGCATTGTGATAAATGGTGTCTGGAACCTGTACATGGCGACATGCCCAGGACCCAAGCCACTACCTGAAAATGGAGAAATTTAGTCCCCTTGGTACTTTGCTATAATAGACTCACTCAAAAGAAAGATCTCTTTGTTAATCCATTAGTGACTTAACCAATACTTATTTGGGTATGCAACAGTGAAAAAGGCATAGGTCTTGCCCGCGGGAAACTTGTAAACATGTAATGCAAACACTTGGCATTATTTAAAGGATACCTTTTAAAATCCTCAAATGATTTGCATTATTTTACTGTAAGAAGAAAAAAAAATAAATCCTATAAAAGCTACTTTAACTTTAAAATGCATAGCCAGAGGCCAGCAGGTGGTATAGAAGCTAAGACAGCTGGGTCCCACATGACCAACATTATAGTTTGAGTCCCGGACCCAGTGGTTTGAAAATCATATGAGAGACATTGCACATGTGCCCAAAATCTTGGTAGGAGAATAGAGGAGAAGGGAATGCCATATGGCTATTCCTCCACAGGGTGATTTCTCACTTTCCCTCTCTCTGGCAAGCACCCCTACTCTAGAGCAGACTATAGAAAACAAAACCCAAAAAACAGCAGTATGACTAAAGATCTCTTTAGAAACATGGAGACTGTGGTGTGCTGCTGATGGACACGTTATTTACTGAGACAGACCTCTCATTTGGAAGGCATGATGCCCACATTAGTTAAGTGAGTTCTTAGACCCAAATCATGAATGGGAATATGCAATAACTTGAATTTGCAGTCTGTTTTCTCAAAGCCTGACAAATGATGGTACATTTACTGAAATAGCTGGTGGACCAGGGCAGTGCGGGCCCAGGTGTACCAGCTGGCAAACAGCAAAGGCTTCGAAATGAATTATCAAACACTGCTGCTTTGTAAAGAAGGGCCTTGACTTTTTGAAATATTTTTATTTTTGCAGTTACATGTGAAAAAAAGGTATGTATTGCTTAGTATAAATCCTCTCTCTTTGTTAATCCATTAGTGACTTAACCAATACTTATTTGGGTATGCAACAATGAAAAAGGCATAGGTCTTGCCCGCGGGAAACTTGTAAACATGTAATGCAAACACTTGGCATTATTTAAAGGATACCTTTTAAAATCCTCAAATGATTTGCATTATTTTACTGTAAGAAGAAAAAAAAATAAATCCTATAAAAGCTACTTTAACTTTAAAATGCATAGCCAGAGGCCAGCAGGTGGTATAGAAGCTAAGACAGCTGGGTCCCACATGACCAACATTATAGTTTGAGTCCCGGACCCAGTGGTTTGAAAATCATATGAGAGACATTGCACATGTGCCCAAAATCTTGGTAGGAGAATAGAGGAGAAGGGAATGCCATATGGCTATTCCTCCACAGGGTGATTTCTCACTTTCCCTCTCTCTGGCAAGCACCCCTACTCTAGAGCAGACTATAGAAAACAAAACCCAAAAAACAGCAGTATGACTAAAGATCTCTTTAGAAACATGGAGACTGTGGTGTGCTGCTGATGGACACGTTATTTACTGAGACAGACCTCTCATTTGGAAGGCATGATGCCCACATTAGTTAAGTGAGTTCTTAGACCCAAATCATGAATGGGAATATGCAATAACTTGAATTTGCAGTCTGTTTTCTCAAAGCCTGACAAATGATGGTACATTTACTGAAATAGCTGGTGGACCAGGGCAGTGCGGGCCCAGGTGTACCAGCTGGCAAACAGCAAAGGATTCGAAATGAATTATCAAACACTGCTGCTTTGTAAAGAAGGGCCTTGACTTTTTGAAATATTTTTATTTTTGCAGTTACATGTGAAAAAAAGGTATGTATTGCTTAGTATAAATCCTCTCTTGTCGGAAGCTCTGGTCCTCAGAGTGCTGGTGAGCTAGGACTGTTCCTTGTAGATGGCTCTGAGCCGCAGACTCTGGTTTTGAATCCCATCTGTTACTCAGTAGCTGTAAGATCTTGATGCATTACTTCACTTCTCTGGGCTTCAGTTTCATTTGTGTACATGGAGGTGTTGAAAGAGCTGATCCACTGTATCTTTTCTAGTATTGTCATCATCCAGCCTCCATCCAGGTTAGTCTGAATCACAGAAGAATGAATTATTGTGAGTGTTGTGCTTGCATTGTAGTCAGTTGCACTTACAAAATGGGATTTCTAAACTTTAGATTGTTTAAGCCCAGTTTGTTTGTTGAAGATCTTTTTGTCATAGGGCACATATCCTCACTGAAGAGAGAGAGAGAGACAGACAGACAGACAGGGACAAAGAGAATGAAAATGAGAAATCACTCCCCCAGGGCAGTTGGCCATGCCACAATCTCTTCTCTATTTTCCTCTTGGGATTTTAGATATGCATGCACACGTGCCTGGTGTGATTTTTAAACCACTGGGTCCGAAACTTGAACTGCAGTTGGACATGTGGGAGGGAGTTCAGCATCTTAACCACCATGCCACCTGATGGTCTCTCAAGCCCAGTTTTAATGATTATCTGACACATAATTAATGATTACTTGAGCCCAGAAGAAGGAGTTTTATTTTGTCCTCTCCCTAGTCTTTTTATTATCCATAGACTTCTGCAGTCCAGGGGTAATTTAAAGACGAGGACCTGTATACAGTCATAGTGAAAAACTTTTCATTACTCTTTTCTTTGAGCCTGGACAAATTGTATGTTCACTTGCAGCCTGAAGCCATCCAACACACAAGGAATTTTGAGGCATTTCAGCTTATTCCCCTCGTACCTAGAACTTGCCCTCCATCTCCAAGGATCACACTTACTCAATCCTTTTATGCCAGCCTTCATTTCTTTTCTGTCCCATAACCTTTCCTCAGTTTTAAGTGCCCACCTATAAGTTTCTAATTTTTACAAGTAAAATTCCTTCAAGGGAATCAGTGGTCTCACACATACCCACATATGACGGTTATATATGTTATTCCTAATTCCCACTCATTTTTTCCAAAAGCGATTACTATGAGAACAGAATTACCATCGTTACAATCTAATCATGAGGAATCATTTCTACTAATAGTGCAGTAACTCCTGTGATAATACCATCACTGCTCCTGCTGATGATATATGCATGAACTCTGGGAAAATATAAAAACCAGTGAAGGGTGATCAAACACAAAGAAGCCAACAGGAAAGTGAACACTTGGAAGAAGGAAACAACCTCGAGGGAGTTTCCCAGTTTGTATGGCTTCTTTCCTCGGGGCTGACCCCACTGAACTGCCTGGCCGAAACTCAGGTAAAGAGCTAGCCTAACAGGCTTAGAGAACCCGAGGAAAGGGTTCTGAGAGACCGTAGCACTGGAAAGAGAAGGGAAAGTTTAAGAAACAAGAAAGCCACAGGAAGGAAGCTCTCCATTCAGTGTATGTGACCCAGCAGCTGCTGTCTCTGACCTCTAAATAAACACCAGGGCCGACTCCTCAGAGCCGGCTAAGACTGAAGGTGTTGAGCAGCAATATCAGCTGCTGCCCCTTCCCCACACGCAGAAGAGAGAGACAGACTTTGGAGTTTGAGTTCAGTTTAGCTTGATACCTGCCTTAAAAATTGATACTCTGTGCCTAGCCACACTGATGCACCGACAAAGACAGTGTGCTTTGTAGACTTGGACCACCCGGGAGGCCCGGGTTTGGATCCTGGGTTGGTGGTGTGTACCTGTTATCTCAGCAATTCAGGGAGACTGAGGCAGGAAGACCCCATTCTCGATAACATATTAAGACACTCTCTACAAACCAACCAACAGACAGAAGATGGGTGCAGTGGTACACGCCTCTTGTCCTGTCTGGGAACCTGAGTCACGAGGGTCCTGATAGTGAGACAGTGTCTTAAAAAATAGTAATACTACTCTGGGGACCAGCAGTTAGCGTAATGGCTATGTTGCTGGACTCCCACGTAGTCGACCGCGGTTTAAGCTCTGGACCTGGCGGCTTAAACTCATGCCGGGTGCATGAGCGTGCATGCCCAAGATCCCAAGAGGAGAATGGAGGAGAAGGGATTGTGGCGTGGCCATCCTCCCTGGGGAGTGATTTCTCGCTTTCTCTCTCTGTCTTTCTGGCAAGCGCACGAGCCCTATAGCAAAAACCTCTCCAAAAAAAGAAAAACAAATAGTAATGCTACTCTGAAAGAATGTAAAATATGCTAGAGCTTATCATAGTACCCAGAGGCAGGTTTAAATTGATTTACACACAAATGAAGAGACAGAAACATGTGATCTGTACTCAAGAGAAAAGTGATCAATGGAAAACTAATACTGAGATGATTCAGCTAATGGGATACAAGGATTTAAAAGTAGCTATTGTAGTTATGCTCAAGAATATAAAGGAAAGCACTCATAACGAACTAATAAATAGAAAATTAATGAGCAATAGAAACAAAAAGAGCCAAATGGAAATTTTAGATCTAAAATATAAAGTACTTAAAATAGAAAATCCATGGGCTAGCAATATCACAACTCTCCATGATGCTGAGAACACATGGGAAGGTCCTGAGTTCTCATCCTAAGGTCTCCTCTGTACATGTAGGGCACTCATGGCACAAGTAACTAAATAAACTTAAAAAAAAAAACCCGAAAAAACATTGGCTGGGTTTATTACATGAATTGGATTTGGCAAAAGAAAGTCAGTGAACTTGAAAGTATTAGATCAATAGAAATTGCTTAATCTCAAGAACATAGAGAAAAATATTAAAAAATTAGAACACAGCAGTATGAACAATGTCAAAATCTATCCTAAATGAAACAGATTTATGTGTTCAAAAAGCTCATGAACCCTAAGTAGAATATGCACAAAGAAAACCAAACTTAAATCATCACATTACAGTTAATCTGTTGAAGACCAAAGAGAAAGAAAACATTTTGAAAGCAGCCAGAAGAAAATTACATATTGCATTGTGTGTACCCACCATTAGATTTATATCTCATTTCTCAGTAAAACAAGAAATTAAATCCAGAAGTGAGTGGAAGTTTTCAAAGTAAAGGAAGACAAACAGACCTATCAATGAGTAAACATATTCTTCAAGACTAGAGGCGTAATAAAGATATTTTCAAGTACACAACGTTGGATAATCTTTTGCCTGCTGACCTGTGCTACCAGAGCTCCTGAAGGGTTAACCAGTGGCACAGCAATGGTTTGCAATGTTGCACCCACTTGGGAGGGTCCCGGGTTTGCATCCCAAGGGCCTTCCTGTGCACAGTGATTGCACACACACTTGTCTGTGGTCTGGCCTGGTCCAGCTGAGGTAATTTGGGACAGGGACCCTTTTGAGGATGCGTGTGGCTAGCTCTCTCATGGAAGATATAAATAAATGCATTTTAACAAAAAAAAAAAATGCTAAAGGGGAGGCCAGCAGGTGGTCTAGTGATTAAGGCGCTAGATTCCTATAAGACTGACCACAGTTTGAATCCCAGACCGGTGGTTTGAAGTTCACACTGGCTGTGTGTGCATGCATGTCCAATATCCCAAGAGGAGAATGGAGAAGAAGGAGGGATTGCAGCATGGTCATCCACACTGCAGGGTGATTTCTCACTTTCCCTCTCCTTGTCTCTCTGTTTCTCTCCAGGAGTGCATCTGCTCCATGGCTAAAACCTTAAAAAAAAAGCTACTAAAAGAAATTCTTTAGTTTGTAGAAAAATACCAGATGAAAACTCTGTCTTTAAGAAAGAGTGAAAATCTCCAGGAATGATAAATATGTGTATTAACATATCAGTCTTTTCTTTTTAGAAGTTTCTTTAAAATATGATTCTTTATGTGTCTTTGTTAAAAAAAAATGAGATGTAATTCACACACTATAAAATTTACCATTTTAAAGTATGCAGCTCAGTAGTTTCTAGTATAGTCACGAGGTTGTCCACTTCTGAGCACAGTCGGTTTTAGAGAAGTTCGTCACTGCGGTAAAAGCCCTGTGTCACTCCTGGTCCCACCTCAGCACAGCCCGTGCCACTGCTGGCTCCATTTTCCCTCTGTGGACGTGCCCGTCCTGGACTTTTCATGTTCATAGCACTGTACAAAATGTGTACAATGTGTATCCCTTATAGTCTTTCCATTTCTGCAAGGTCATCAGTAATATCCTCTTTCATTCCATTTTAGTAATCTCTCTCTTTTTTTATGGGTAATTTAGTTAAAGATTTATCAATTTACTACGTTTTTTCAAAGAAACAAGTTTTGGTTTTGTTGACTTTGTTTTTCTCTACTCTTTATTTCATTTATTTTTTCATGTTTTTCTTCTACTTTGGGTATATTTTGCTCTTTTATTCCTGATTTATCTTTTTTTTTCAGTTGTATTTCTTTTATTCAAAACAATGTGTGTATGTGCAGGCAGGAGAGCAGGAAGCACTTTCATCAGGGTCTTGTGCTGCAGTCGTATTTCCCCAGCCCTCCAGCCTGTCAGGATTCAGGCACGCATGTACCTGCTGGGCGTGTTTCAGGTTAGCTGGCCAGGGGTCTCAACCTCAGGTTGGTCACGTGGCTTCCAGCCCTGCAGTTTAGTAAGCTACTGACTTTACCACTATGCTGGGCTATCTTTTTCTAGTTTCTTAACGTGGAAATTTAGGTGATTTACTTGAGATCTTTCTTATGTCTATTAATATATGTATCTGTACCTATGAATTTTATTTTTTATTGCATTCCATATGTTTTGATATATTGTGTTTTTATTTTCATTTACATCAATATTTCTGTTATCTCTTTTGATTTCTTCTTTGACTTATCAATTACTTAAGACTATGTAATTTACTTTCCACATATTTTTGGATTTGTCAAATTACTTCTGTTTTTGATGTCCAGTTTCATCCCATTATGGTTGGAGAATGTGCTACATGATCCTTTTAAACTTACTGAGATAAGTTTTATGACCAAGTGTATAATCTGTCATAATTGAGCATTTGGTAAGAATGTGTCTTTTGTTAAGTGCACATATGTTAATAATTATTATATCTTATTTATGGCTTGACTATATTATCATTATAAAATATACTTCTTTGCCTCTAGACAAGTTAAATGAAATTGACAGATGTAAGTAAACTGTGCTAAAAATACTTATTCTTTTAAATTGGTTAAGATCAATTATATTATTACTATATAATCAACTAGCTATAAAAATGATTAAATAAACTTGACAGCTATAGCAAAAAATGAGAACATAAGGTTTGTATACTTTATGTGAAGCGATACGGCATTCTAAGAATGAACAGTTAAAGCATGTGTATAATAAGCCCTAGAGAGACCACCAAAAATAGTTATATAACTAAAAAGATAATGGATAAGATGATATTCTAAAAAATTTTGCTTAAATAAAAGAAAGCATGAAAGGAAGAACATAGCAATAAACAACAACAACAACAAAAATAGTTGGGATGAACAGAAAACAAGTAGTAAAAATGGAAGCTCCGAATCTAATCACTGTAGTCTTTAGTTCATTATAACACTTTCATTAAAAGGCGGAATGACTTAAATTCATTTAATTCATTTTCTGAATAAATTAAATTCAAAAGCCAACTAAGTCAATGAGGACCCACATGTTATTGGTTTACTGTGCTGACACTTCTTGGTGTGAACTTATCATGGAGAACATTCTTTTCTCTCATGGTGTAAATAATTCACAATAAGGAGATTATGATTCTAGTGGCAAAAGGAGTGCTCTCTCTGTAGCATTCCCCTGCTATATTCTTGTTGCATTACTTATATGTTACACACATGTATTGCTCTATGTAACTGCAGACCTATAACTGTATATGCTCTATTTCATGAATAAGGGTGCTCGAAAGCAATTTTTTTTTATTATCATCATAATCTTCTTTATATTACATTGGATTACATATAACTTTACATTGACTTCCATTGCTTTTTCAAAAGGGAATGCCATGCATGTCAGTCAATACAGAGACATCAATCTCTCCCATTCAATGTCTTTCCATGCATTTCCCAATAATTATTATTATTATTATAATTTTTTAAAACAGTCAATCACTATTTCTCATTTTGCTTGTTAAAAGACTTCACCCATCATGAAATACTTTCCAGACCAGTCCAGTTGAGAATACTCTACATGTCATCATCAACAGATAATAAACTATATCTGTTTCTCACTAACATCCTGCCTCTCTATTGTTCACTTGCTATCTTTCTCTATCCTCTTCTCTCTCTTTTTTTTTAATAGTTTATTTTTTATTATAATTTTTT
>NW_006159519.1:3006418-3014619 GCF_000334495.1 Tupaia belangeri chinensis
TTGTTACCTAACATTCATTCCCTGAGCATCATCACAACGTACTAAATGTAATTTCCCATCTAGAATAGATTGCATAGTGACTTAATCAAGCATGTTATCATCAATAATATTCCATTTCTACTTTCATGCTTATGTATATATATTTTTTTTCTCTTCCTCTTTTTTTTTCCCTATGTTTGTCCCTCTGCCCTTTCCCACTCTCCCATTACACTATCTCTGCTATATACAGTTGTCTTCCAGAAGAGTTATTGAAAAAGTGATACATACAAATAGAGAGAGGCCACGAGTTCCAATTATCAGCTCATGAAGTTTTTGACAATAGGGAGCATAGATTCTATTCAGGGTTGGATTAAGGGAGGGTCTCCTGCAGATCCACAAGTGTAGGTGAGTCTCTAGGGAGTGCAGTTTCAGGAAAGCAGTTCTGGTACGCAGGGATGATTATCAGCTGATACGGCATAGCAGTCATCTTGTAGTTACCAGGAATGGTGTTGTGGGGATCTGCAGTGTGAGTTGTCCTTGGGTATTTGGCTTCCTTAAGAATGGCAGAGTAATTCTTGTTTTCCCCTGAGGTAATGCAGGGCTGGTAGCTATCATCTTCTCAAGTTCGAAAGCAATTTTGATTACAGTATATTTTTGTCTGAAAGCTGCATTCCTCATCCATTGTCACTCTGTTGTACTTAGCTCGCCTCCCTATATGAACCTCTATGCAGTGTTGAAATTCTTATTAGAGAGAGTTTTGCTATGGGGTGCATGTACTCACTGGAGAGACAGAGAGAGATAGAAAGCAAGAAATCACCCCTGAGGGGAGATGGCCATGCCACAATCCCTTCTCCTCCTATTCTCCTTTTAAGATTTTGGGTATGCACCTATATGTGCCCGGCATGAGTTTTAAGCCACCGGGTCCGGTACTCAAACCACAGCCGACTAGTTGGGAGTCCAGCAATGTAACCATTACGCCATCTGCTGGTCCCTCCAGTGTTGACATTCTTACTGTCACAATTGAAGCCTTCCAGTTATGTTTCCATCAGGCATTTTCATGAGTACATTTATCCTGAGATGCTTCCTACTCCATTTATTGGGTCATAGAGAATTCTTTTCCCCAAACATGATGGCCGAACAGCCCTCTCCTTTCGATACTTCCTTCTTCATTTGTACAGATGTGTAACCAAATAACATTCCTTCCCCAGTGGACCTAAATCCTGTGTCTTCTATTTGGCTCTACACATTCTATACATTTTTCTCTCTCATCCATCAAACAACACTTTATTAAACATCATATCCATGAGGTCGTGGTCCTTCCTAAAACGTGAAGTAAAGATACTGCTTGCCTCATAAAGTTTTTTCCTACTTGAATAATTCACTGTTGTTGTTCCTATCTTTCTTCCTTATTTGCTTTTTAAGTAGATCTTGTGTTTTAGAATATTTATAGGCTTATTAAGAAGTTTGTAAAGTTAATACAGGTTTTGACACACATCTCTCCCAGCTTTATTATTGACATCTTACATGTAACTTATTTGCCATCATTAGAGCTGGTATTATACATTATTATTAACCAAAGTCTGTGATTTATTCAGCTTTCCTTAGGTTTTACTTAGTGTCCTGTCTTTATTTTTTATTCTTTTTGTGTTGCATCTGCGTTGGTGGGTGTTTTCTAAGAAAGGGCCTTGCTGTGTCCCAGCCCTCCTGCCCCATTTCTCCAGTAGCCAGCAATACAGACACATGCCGTCATACCCGGATGTTTCAGACAAGGTCTTGCTATGTTGGCTATGCTAACTGTGAGCTTATAATCCTCCTTCCTCAGTTTTCTGAGAAACTGGGACTAAAGGCACACACATGCCTGGCTTCTTAAGTGGGCTGGATATTGAACCTGGGCCTCCCATGTGGCCTCAGCCTTCCAAGTGACATCATCCAGCACACACTACTACCGCCATGACCTTAGTGTTCCAGAATTGAATTCAGAATGCTTCATGGGGCCAGCAGGTGGCGTAGCAGTTAAGGCGCTGGACTCCCACGTGACTGACCATGGTTTGAGTCCTGGATCTGGCTGCTTGACACTCATACTGGGTGCGTGTACCCCAAATCCCAAGAGGATAATGGAGGAGAAGGGATTGCAGCATGGCCATCCCCATGGGAGAGGGGGTGTGGGGGTAATCTCTCACTTTCCTTCTCACTATCTCTCTCTGTCTCTCCACTGAGCTCATGTGCCCTATGGCAAAAAAAAACCTGTTTAAAAAAAAATAGAATACTTCATTACACTTAGTCATCATGTCTTCTCAGATTTCTTTGGCCATTATGGTTTCATGGATTTTTCTTATTTTGGATGATCATAACTGCTTAAAGGGTACACTGTTCATGTACTTTGGAGAGTTCCTCTCAGCTAGGATTTGTTTAATGTTTTCCTCATCATTAGATTGGAGTTATGGGTTTTTGACAGAAAGACAATCCTTCTCATTACATCTTATCAAGAGTATCTCCTATCAATATGATGTGTCACCATTGATGTTGACCTTATTACCTGTCTCACGGTCATCTCATCTGGCCCGATCTTGGTGGTGCTGTACTCCATGGGAGGGAGGTTGTTATTCAGCCTACATGTAGGGAATGGAAAGCTATCCTCTACATCCTTGAGGGTGGGCTAGCTACGTAAATCATTAGAAATTTTATGTAGAAAATGTATTTATTCTCCCTGTTTATTTGGACATATAATTGTCCCTCAGTATCCATGGAGGATTGGTTCCAGAACCCACTACAGATACCTAAATCTGCAGATGTTCGAGCCTTTTACTTAAAATGACATGGTAACCCATACACGTCCTCGTGTACCCTCAGTCATCTCTAGATTAATTATAATACCTAATATGATGTCAGTGCTATAAATAATTATACTGTATGTCTTAGTTGTTTTGTTTACTTTGCTTAGAATATTTCTGATCAGTAGTTAGTTGATTCTACTGTTGTGAAACCCACAGATACGAAGAGCTATTTATTTTATACTTAGGATTAATTCAATTCTGCTGTATCTAAAACATTGCTCAAATTGTTCTAATTTTTCTCTTGAGAACTCTTAGTTGGCTCCTGTGCCCCTTTGATATAGTCCCGTGTGTGTGTGTGTGTGGTTCTCTTGAAATTCTCTACTTCCTGTCAAAATAAGTGCTTGAGGCTTGTCTTGTGAAATTCCTGCCCTCGCCTTAGAATCAGCCATTTCTATCAGGCGTCCTGACTCGCTTTTGTTTTTTCTGGAGATGATATTAGAAACCATGATTTGTGGACTAGATCGCTTCCTCACTTCGAATGATTTTCTGCCTTTTATTCCATTTCGTCAAGTGCTTTCCTTTCAAGGGTTTTGTTTTCTACATGCAATCTACACCCTTAAGCTCAACCTTTCTTTTAGATGTTCTGAATGGTCTCCTCTTCAATTTATTTCCCACTTGGCAACCAAATAATTTTTTGTTTGTTTTTTGTTTTTGTTTTTAATGAAATGCAAATTTCATTATGCCATTACCCTGGTATACAAACATTTATAAGCTCAGTATCTCCCTCCAGAGAAAGTTTAAGCTTAATGTTATTGGAAAGGCTTTTGGGAGGATTCCTGTTTTCCTCGCCAACTTTACCTCTATGAGCTCTCAGCCTCAGTTAACACACATTCCTTACCAAAATGCTTTTAGTTCCTTATGAGACTTTGCATTGTTTAATCTTAGGACTATTGCCCTTACTCCTTTTTTGTCAGCACACACACAGGCATGCACACACACACACTTTACTGTGTGGATTTCTACTGAATCTTCAGATCACTCCTTAGAGGAGCACTGTCGGGGAAACTTCCTCTAGAGTGCTTTCAGCTGAGCCCACTTCCGCAGCACCCTGCAGGGCCCACACTGCAGTGCTCAGCACCAGGACTGACAGCAATCACCTTTCCACATGACTGTGCCCTCTGGCTGAGAGCTCTGATGGCAGTGACCCTTGCTGTTAGTCCCATGACTGTGTTATTAGCACTTAGCAACGTGTCTGCCACTTTCTGAGCTCCAGAGAAGTGAGTGACCCTTGGGTATTCCCCACTACTAGCTTCAGAATATAGTGGCTACTGACATTTTTCCAAAGGACTATGGTTTACCAAGTATCAGACATGTGTGTGTACTGGAATCTCAGTAAGCACACACACACGCACATTGTAGGCAGAGTACCCTCTGTGTGTGAGTCATTGCTATGATGGAAAGATGTGAATGGTTAATGTGACCCAGACTTCCTGGCTACCTTTGTTACCCAAAATAAAAATAGAAGGCAGAGTACAATTACTTGGGATCATTCTTTTTTCTTTTTTCTTTTTCTTCTTTTAAAGACATGATCTCACCATGTCATGCTCCTCCTGCCTCAGCCTCCCAGCTACGACCTTGTGCCACCATGCCCAGCTCTTTTTTAGACAGAGTCTTACTATATCGTCAAGGCCAGCCTTTAGATTGGACCAGGAATTGAACCTGGGCCTCCCATGTGGTCCCAGCCTATGGAGCACAGTGTCTTAGCAATGCTAGCCACTGTGGCTGGGCTCTAGGGTCTGTTCTGCTCTAGTGCAGGCATGTGTTTGGTCACAGAGGTTGGGAACCAGCCATAGAGAAACAGGTACTGCCAAGCTGCCAAGAAATCTGCACCTGTACTTCCTGGCTTAGAGTCGAGCAAGGCCTCAAAGGTACTTGAGATAAATTCCAAACTTCCTCATTTCCACCCTGACAGTTATTCACAGACTCTAACAGCAAAGCAAATAGAGAAGGCTTGACTTCACTCACCCATCCCCTCGTTTACCTGGATAGCACTTTGGTGTCTTTTCAATCTCTTTCCTAGAAACTGGGATAGTCGTTTTGCTCTCATGAAATACGCCTTCTCTGTGACGTCGCCAGTGCTGCTCGAATGAAATGATCTCTGCTCCTTCTGCTTTTGCACACCAATGCTCTTCTAAGTCTGGTAGTATATTACAGACGCTTTCTCCAATCTGCTCGTCTTAGCTTGGGTGCTCCTTGGCTTGGGTAATGAAGAGAATATTAATAGCCTCCCTCTAGCAGATAGTTTGTCTAGGTAAGAGACAAGATGACCAGGTTTTTCTTATGAAGAGAGACCATGCCTGTGTACTCAGTTTGGGAAAAAAACCTTTTGCCTCTGTACTAAATAGAGTGAACTGACTATATTTACCTTAAGGGGATGACCTTGTTTGGTCAACTGAGAAAATCAGGACAGCTGAAGACACTTGGTGTCTCTGGTCTCCTCGAAGCCATTTTGCCTGTGTAAGGAGAGGTCCTTATCAGCTACAGTAGTTATGATGATCAAATGTTTAATTATTTTTTTTCTATGCTTTGATAGGTCAGAATAAATATTTTTAAACCCTCTGTATTATTGAAAATACACTCAACAAAGCAGTGGGCCATCCTGTGTAGAGATGAGTTTTTTATTTATTTTTATTTTTTAAAATTTTTATTTATTTATTTTAAGAGGTTTTTGCTATAGGGCGTGTGCACGCTCACCAGAAAGACAGAGAGATAGAAAGTGAGAAATCACCCCCCAGGGGGGATGACCACACCACAATCCCTTCTCCTTCACTCTCCTCTCGGGATCTTGGGCACGCACGCACATGCGCCTGGTGTGCGGTTTAATGGGCACGCACGCACATGCGCCTGGTGTGAGTTTTAAGCCACTGGGTCCGGGACACGAACTGCAGTCGACTACGTGGGAGTCCAGCGACATAGCCATTACGCTAACTGCTGGTCCTGAGATGAGTTTTTTTATGGTCTCTGGGGCTGTCAGATAAAATACAGAACAAGTTAAACTTGAATTTCAGAAAAAGAAAAATAATTTTGTAGTTTAAGTATGTAATATTTGGGATATAGTTATACTAAAAACTTATTATTTATTCACATTTCAACTGTAATTGAGCATCTTGTATTTTATTTATTAAATTTGGTCACCTTAATCTTCTGCCTACTTTTTCAGGGTTAAGGTATCTTTAAAAGTTTACATTTCAGTCAAATCAAGAGTGAAAGGCTGTCTTAGGAGGAGAAAATAGGTCCACGACCCTTCTATGTTAGCTTTGACTATCTCTGATGCCAATATTTTAAAGCAACTAACAACAAAAAAACAATAATATAAACTTTGTACATTTTGAATAATAAGCCTTGGAGTTCTATTGATCAGCAGTAATGCCTTCAGTTAACTATCCTGCATTATATATTGAAAATTTTGTGGAGGGCGCATTCTGCCTGAAGTGTTCTTATCACAACCAACTGTCCCAGTTATTATTTTTATTATTAGAGGCTTTGGACACATTTACAACATAGATTATGGTGACGGTTTCATGGGTGAATAGTTACTTCCAAATTCATCAGGTTGTTTATTAAATATTTAAAGCTTGTGAGATGTCAATCACACATCAATAAGGTAGCTGAGACAATAAAGATGAAAAAAAATCACTAAACACATCTTTAAAAATAATTCATTTCTGGGGACCAGCAGTTAGCGTAATGACTATGTCACTGGACTCCCACGTAGTTGACTGTGGTTTGCGTCCTGGACCTGGTGGCTTAAAACTCACGCTGGGTGTGTGTGTGCATGCGTGCCCAAGATCCCAAAAGGAGAGTGGAGGAGAAGGGATTGTGGTGTGGCCATCCCCCCTGGGGGGTAATTTCTCGCTTTCTATCTCTCTGTCTCTGTCTGTCTGGCAAGTGCATGTGCCCTATAGCAAAAACCTCTCAAAAAAAAAATTCATTTCTGAACAGATTATTGAGATAAAGTATGTAAAATTTCTTGAACTTTTATCCCATTTCTGTCCCTATAACAAGATTTGAAAAGTCATCTAACCAAAATAAACACATTTTTCCACATAAAGTGTGGCTTCTTTTCCATTAAGTTGTGCATTGAAGCTTCAATCATCTTCTCTTTTCTTTTGAAGGGTTTTTAATGGTAATTGTGTCTCTTACTAGACTAATTTGTGCTACAGTTTTCTCCTAAGATATTTTTATCTGCCACCTTAATGCAGACCTCTAGAGATATTAGTAATATTTAATACATGTTTACAGAAAACTTATTTTTTAAAATTCTGCCAGAGGGTGTGTGTGCTAGCCAGAGAGACAGAGAGAAAAGAGGAGGGAAAACAAGAAAACCCTCGTGGGGAGTGGTCATGCAACAGTCAGGTATGGGACACACATGCACATGTACCCAGCCTGTTTCTCGATCTGCTATGTCCAGGACTCAAACCATGGTGTCGGCCATGTGGGATCCAGTACCTTAACTACCAGGTCATGGAGCTAGCTCCAGAAGAATTCTTACTGGGATTAACATAGCAATAGTCATTCTTTCAACTGTGTGGAAAGTTCTGTCTCCCCAGTCTGGGAAGTCTCAAGTCAGGCATGCTGCCTGGTGGTTGTTACTGCCGTAGGTATTCCACCACCACCACCCGCCTTTCAAAAGGTGAACCAAGTTGAAAAAAAAGTTTTCTTTTTTTTTCCAAACAAGAACTTCCCATAACTATGGAGGCAATACTCCAATGTATCTTTAAAATTATTTGGAAAATCAAACTTTGATAACAAAAATCTTTTTTTTTTTTTTGGTTAGTTGCTCACTCACAGGCACTGATTGTCTCGTGTTTGTGATCAGAACCACACACAGAGGTGCTGTCTGTAGAGTGATGCTGCCTCTGTGTGATCAAAGCAGAGTCACTGTAGGAGCCTTCAGTGCCTCTCAGCCTGTGTGTGAGCCTTCCAGTGCCTCTCAGCCTGTGTGCAGACTAGACTCTCTGGGCCCTCCCTCCTAGCCACCTCATCCTCAGAATAATCATCTACCAAAAGTGAGAGGGATTAAAGGAGAGAAAACAGAGGAGGGAGTTAGTTGTGTCAGCTTAAAGTTTTCCCTTTTCTTTCTTTCTTTTGCCATAGGGTACATGTGCTCGCTGGAGAGACAGAGAGACCAAGAGACAGAGAGAAATCCCCCACCAGGGGTGATGGCCAAACCACAGTTGCTTCTCCTCCATTCTCCTCTTGGGACTGTGGACAGACACGCACACTCACCTGCCTGAGTTTTAAGCACTGGGTCTATGACTTGAACCACGTCAACTATATGGGAGTCCAGCAATGTAACCATTACACCCTTTTCTTTTTTTAAATTTTTGCCAGAGAGTGTGTGCTCACCAGAGAGAAATAGAGACAGAAGAAAGAAAGAGAGGGAAA
>NW_006159519.1:3014650-3021134 GCF_000334495.1 Tupaia belangeri chinensis
GAGAGGAAGCACCCCTCATGGGGATTGGCCACGCCTCTATCCTTTCTCTTCTGCTTTTCCCTCCTCTTGGGATTTTGGGCATTCATAGGCATCTGGTGGGGTTTTCAAGCCCCAGGTTGGTACTCAGACCACGTAGTTGACCATATGAGATCCAGCCACCTTAACCACCATGCCACCAGCTGGTCTGTTTTTCTCATTTTTTTCTTTCTTCAGTTTTTCCCCCTTTTTTGAGATATTTTTGCTATATGGTACATGCACTTGTCAGAGAGACAGAAAGGCAGAAAGTGAAAAATCACCCCCCAGGGGAGATGACGCCACTGCAATCCCTTCCCCTACATTCTCCTCGTGGAATTTTGAGTACTCAAGCACATGCACCTGGTGTGAGTTTTAAGCTGCTGGTTCTGGGACTTGAACCACAATCAGCTACGTGAGAGTCCAGCAAGATAACCATTACACCATCTGCTAGTCCCATGTTTTTCTATAGCCATCTTCTCACTCTGCACTCTCTCTCCTGAATCTTTCTCTTACATAATAATGGACAGCAGTAGAGAATATATCTACTCTTGACCCTTGAACAGCATGGATTAGAATTGTGCATTATATATGTGGGGTTTTTTTTAGTAAATATATTGAAAAATACATCATAGTACTATATACTGTTGTAAATATATCTTTTTCTTATGGTTTTCATCATAGTATTTTTATCTCTAGTTTATTTTAAGAATACAGTAAATAGCACTTAACATAGAAGATATGTGTTCATCAACTGTTTATATCATTGGAAAGTTTCTAGTCAACAGTAGTCCATTAGTAGTTAAGTATAGTCTATTAGTAGTTTCTATTAGTAGTTAAGTTTCGATGGGAGTCAAAAGTTATGCACAGATGTTTATGCAGGGGCTGGTTCTCCTAGTCCCCACATTGTTCAAGGGTATATATCACAGCACTGTATGTGTGTGTATGTCACAAAATTATGTGTATGTGTGTATTACAAAAGGGCTTTACTATATTTCCTTAGCTGGAGACACACACCAGCCCTCACAGTTATGAGGGTTAGAGGCAGGCAGGAACTCAACAGAGAGTCTCTGTAACTGCACTGTGTGTGTGTGTGGTTCTTGCCTTCTCCAAGACACTTTCCTTCTTATATTATTTATTTTCTATAAAAAATATGTTAGAGAAAACATCCATGTTTATCCTGGCTTAGCCTTAGAAAAATGGAACCTTGTCTTTCCATTCCACCTCTGTGGAGGGCTGTTAGGAAGTCCCGTGGCTAGGAAGGGTAGTAATTCCCAAGCTCAGGAAATCTAGCCAAGCTGGGTCTGAGGTAGGCTGTGCAGCCCGGTGCAGCAGGGAGGCTCAGAGCCTGCTGGGGCTCCTGTCTCTGCCAGGACCTGTTGTCTCACAGACCAGCTCCACCCTCAGTCAGTAACTCCTGGGATGCTTTACCAGGGTACAGTGTTCGCATCCCCCGTTTCCACAGAGGATGTGCACTGCAGTTATGGATGATAAATAAATCAAGGTCAAAGAATCCCAAGACTGAACATGGGACTTCAGTGAGAGGCCAAGCTAGTGCTCCTATGTGTTCCCATCCGGGGCAGGAGTCTGTGCCCCCTGCAGGCTCTGCCCAGCTCCAGGAACTCGAGAAGCTGAGCACTCCGCCACAGGCCCGGTCAGGGTGGCCAGAGGGCATGCCTACGGTCCACCAGCATGGAGCGTACTGTGCAGCCAGTGAGGTTACTAGGCCTGAAAGTAATGATTCCTTTATGAGATAATGACTCAGCTGTATGTAATAGAGGCTTTTCTGTTGAACTTAATATTTATAATGTGCATTCTATTCATTATCCTTTTTTATTCCCCTCAAATACGACTGCTACATTAATTCAGTGCTTGCCTATTTCAGAGAATCCAAACAGCACCCATAGTTATTGGCAAGTCTCTTGTATTTCCTGCATTTTCTTCAGAGCAACCGAAGCAGTTTCTGGGGCCTTCACATCCACGCATGACCTGGCTCTATTGACAAGTGGGTCAAGTGGGCTTGTGTGCTTCCGCCAATTTCTCCTGATGCCTGTTCCACCCTCAGAGGGCCTCTCCCACACACCTGGTTTTCCAGCCCAAGGCCTCTCTGCACCTCGTTCTGTGTCGCACACGCAGTCGCCAGGTCCCCTGCGTGTGCAGGCTCTGTGGGTCCTCTCTTACTAGGGCTACTTCAGCTGCACAGTGAAAGACTCTATCTCCCATCAAAGAGCCAAGTGAAGACACATGCAATATTCTTTTTTACAATTTTTATTCCAGTTGACAAATAATAGTTGTATGGTGATGTTTTGGCACACACATGCATTATGGAATGTTGGAACCAGGCTCATTAGCAAACCCATCGCATTGCCTATGTGTCAATTCTTGGTGGTGAGAACATTTCAAATAGAATCTTTTAGCAATTTTGAAGTGTATAGTACAGAATTATAGACTACAGTCATAACCTCTAACCCTAACCCTAACCCTACACTTAACTACTCATAGACTTTGCTACTGCAGTAGATCACAGAGTGCATTGCTCCTGCCTAAGTCCCTCCGGTCAAACTGAAACTTTTTACTCTTTGATGAACACCCTACCTCTGACCCCTCAGTTCCTGGTAATGATCACTCTGTTGTCCACCTCTATGACTTTGATGTTTTTAGATTCCTCATACAAGTGACATCATGTGGTATTGTAAATGACAGAATTTTCTTCTTTTGTAAGGCCGAATAGTACTAAGGGACCTTAACATGTTTGTGAGAAAATTGAATTAAAGTATGGGTTCATTTTGGTGCAAAAAAATTGGAAATCCATGTATAATTTTTTCATGATATGCATTTTCCATGAACTTTGTAAATACCTTGCATGTTCCATGTTGTATGTTGGAATGAAAGACTCCTAACTCCTCCCGAGTCATAGCATCACCAAATACACTGCTTAACTCACCTAGTGCCCAGGGGTTGGTACGGTGACACGGTGAGTCCAGAAAAGCCCTCACCCAGGAGTCCTGCCAGTAGTTTCTAGATGTTCTTCAGGGCTGTCATTGTGGTCTGATGGTCTCAGGGGTGATTTCTATTCTGTAAGTTTCATTGCAGCAAATGACCCACTTAATAATTATTCTAATAAGGCATTGGAAATTTGTTTCTAAAGTAGAATTTTAATGATTCTCAGACTCACACTCACATCTCACTTTTTTGGGGAGAAGGGTAGCGTGGGTGTGTGGCCCTCAGGAATTTCACTTGGGTGCCTTGCTTGCAGTCGCTTCATCCAGACTGGGGTGAGGTGGAGATTTGCCTTTGGAAACCTCTCGCCGAGGGCTGTCAGCCTCTCACGTCTGAGTCAGCCTCATCGTCATTAATTCCGATCTGATGCTCAGCAATTCCCAGGATGACTGTTGACTTTTATTGTCCCTCTAAAATTGGTTCTATTCTGAGGATAATGTGAAAATAATTTTATGTTATTTTATTTTGGTCATATTACTGTAGCCTTCCCTTTGACCCCTCTTCCAACACTTGCAATTTGGCGGAGAGGTGTAGTTTTAAGACAGAGAAGACATTTCAGGAGTTGTTTTGTGCGCTCACATGGGAATTGCAGGGATTTTTTTATGTTTAAGATGCAGCCTTTTTAGAACTTTTGAAGGTGATTTTTTTTCCTTCAGGAATTGCACACGAGTCTCAGCGAAAGAAGCCTTTGCTTTTTAAAGATAACTCGGTCTACATTCCGCAGTGCTCAGATCAGAAAGAAGGTGCTGCGACCCCCTCTGGAGGGAGGTGTTTGTGAAAAAGATGAAAAGTTTTCATTTAAAAACTTGCCAATTGTGTCTGATGACTTCAGTGAAATTAAAACTGATCCTAGGGCCCTGATCCCCCGTGCTCTGCTCCACACGGTCTTGTTGGGCTGCTCCTTCATTGTGTGAGACACAAGTGCTTCTCCACTGTGTCTCACACAATGAGAGCTACGTTGGTGGCTCCTTGGTGTACTCAGAGCTCCACCGTTTAATTGCGAGCACCTCTAGGCTACAGCGCTTTGTCCCCTGGCTTCCTTCTTTTCTGGCCCCTAAAGCTTTAGCAAGCACAGAAAATCATCCTCATTTTCTAAGCTGTTGTTCATTTTCCTGAAAGAATAATAGAAGGCAGCTGGAAAAATGTAAAGGCATTTCAAGCTGACCTTCCAAACACCCAAAAAAAACCCATCGTAAGGTAATTTTTATTGTGTTTGTCAGAATAAATTGGGCACTGGCTAAAAAAAAAAAAAATAGTGATGGATCTGTGCAGGACTTGAGGCAGCAGTTTGGCTTTATTTAGAGATGCTAGCTTTTCCCTAACCAAAGGCTTTTGTGCTCATACTTCAACTCCTGCTCGGTGGAGCCAGGTTTTCAGTTCCAGCAGGTACAGTAAGAGCAGGTGCGCTTCTCAAGAACAAAGGCTGCACACGGTTTTGTGTATGTGTACACTCTCAAATTTCCACTAAGAAAGTTTCCCAGGTCAAGAAAAATTTAAATGTAATTAAATATCGAGGGCATACTGGAATCGTTGCATACTCTTCTGGAAATTTCGAGCTCGCGGTTGCTAGACCTGCTCACGGTTCTGCACACTTGGCTTGCAAGAGTCGCCTGAGAAACTCACTCCGAAATCTTTCCTCCTCTCCAGCTTTTACTAATTAGATTACAGTTTCTTTGACTTAAAAAAGCTCTCCTTGAAAACATTGCCTTGGAGAACACATCCTCAGAGTCCACGCCTGTTAGTCATTTGCCCTATGATAGTAAATATATTTTTATCTGCAAGATGACCGTGAGGCTGAAGATAATGACAAGGCTCTTGAAGATGCAGAGTGATTTTTCAAGGCCACTGAATTAGTAAATGGGAGAGCACAAATCCAAACCCAGGGCTTTCCAGTATAAGTCTAGCACTCTGTCTAGGATGTGGCAGCCACTTTCTCAGTGGGAGTTACTTTATGAAGATGGTTAGTACGGACTGGCCCTGTTGCCTGGTGGTTAAGGGAGCTGGATTTCCCCTGTGGCTTCCTGCATGGTTCGAATCCTCACCCTGGTGGCTTGGAAAACACTCCACACACTTTTGTGTGCCCCAAGCCACAAAAGGGTGGAGAAATGGAGGAGAAAGAATTGCAGTGTGACCTTCCCCACTGGGAGGTTCTCTTCTCTCTGTCTCTCTCTCTCTGGCAAGTGTACATGTCCACTACCAAAAAAAATAAAAAAAATAAAAAAGTCATCCAGCAGGGAATGGGACGCCTTGGTTGTTTGGGTAGAGGATGGATATGCCGGAGCATAAGGATGTCTGGGTGCAGGTTAGTGCTGTGTGTGTCTGCTGGGGTGGAGAGGAGGAGGTAATATTTAGAGAGAAGTCACAGACAGCATGTTGGATGCTCTTAAGCAGCAGCAAAGGAGAAAGAAAGGAAGGCAAGGAGTAAGACAGAAGGAAGCAGAGATGAAGTTTCCCCTCGTGATCCTCACCATGTGTTCGGTTCCTGCTGCAAGCAGTGACCAAGCTTTATGGAATATCATTCTCCGAGCCACCTTGTGTCTGTCGGAGCCTTAGCTGTGTGGGCCTCTCGGAAATCACACAAATGGAGATGCTCTGTGTCGTTTGGTGAGAGAAAAGCCGGAATCACTACCAGGTGATTATCAGATTTTTTGAAATGTATTTGTCCATTTTATTAGCTGAGAGGTTTACTCAGGGACCCCTGGGAAATTGCTGCCCTTGCCTTTAAGAAGATCCCTCCCATCTAAATGGGGAGACAGAATGGAGATGTATGAGCAGACTCTTATAAATGTGCACAAATTAATATACTGTGAATGATGTGTGAGGTGCTGCAGGACGTGGGTAATGGACTAATCAGTCCGCAGGAAGCTGGATTGCAAAATAAATCACGCACCGGTGTCTTTTCTGTAACTGTGGATAGCTCCACTCCTTAGACGTGTCTACACACAAGTGAATGTGTGAGATTAGTGATGCCCAAGTTGTTTTTGTTGTGTGTATGACGTGATCAGGGGTATTCTGAGTGCAAAAAAAAAAGTAATTGGGCGTAAGATCACCATGCTAAATGATTCCTCGAGAAAGAGAACCTTTACCTACAAACAGTGCACACTTTCTGCCCAAGTCCTTGTATAGGGAATGAAAACTTTTGGAGCCTCTTAATTACATGTGGAATAACTGCGCGATGATTATAGCCTTGGATTACTTTTAAAGTTCTGGGTGAAATTAAGGATGTGGAAATAATCTTTCTCTAGGATTTGTGTTAGAAGGAGTGTTTCTGGGCTATGAAGATAATTTCTTAGAGGTGAAAGCAAATAGAAGATATTTCTCTCTAGCTATTTTAAGGAGACAAACCTGGGGTAATAAAAGCCACAAATTCATTTGCACTGTGCTCAGAGTGCATGGAGGCACAATGCTCCTTTATTTGTCTAAACCCATGGGATCTTTCTCATCAACCCCTGCCTTCTGATGAACCAAAAAG
>NW_006159519.1:3021390-3030487 GCF_000334495.1 Tupaia belangeri chinensis
AAAAGAAATGCACTTATTCAGTCCCCTGGTGGTGAGTACCTATCCCAGGGGACATCTGGGTGTCCATGGACAGTTGTGGCCTTTGTAGTCTCATGGTGTGGGGGAGGTCTTTGGCTTCAGGGTCCTTCAGCACAGCTGTCTCCCAGGTGATGCCACTCAGATCCTGGTTGTCCCTCTCTTGGCTGTGTGGGGAGCTGGAGTGACTCACAGTCTACCGCTCTCTGTGTGTGGACAGAGCCACAAGGTACTCCTGGCTTCCTTGGACTCGCCTCAGCTCCTGTAGTTCCTGCACATACCTAGAGACACTGAGTCACCTACCCCCGCTTGGTGGAGTGGTCCTCAAGCTACTTCTATAGTATAGTCTCACCCCTCACCCAGCCAGGCCTCTTGGAGAGTCTCCCAGTCAGACTCACAAGCACTTCTGAGCTCTCTCTGTACTGCTGGGGAAGCTGGGGAACCGGAAGACCGATCCTCACAGCCCATGACTGGCTCTCCCGGTGCTTTGCTAAGCTCTCATAATCATGTCTGGAATGTTAAAAGATTAATATTTTTTCTTTGCATTCTGAAAAAAATATCATAATCTCCTCATTTCAACTTTACCCTCCCAGTCCTAGAATATTCTTGAAACAAAGAGGATGAAAACTGCATGTAGAAAAGCAAAAGCAAAACAAACAGAAACACCTTAGGGCAGCAAATTCTTTGCTACGTCTGGCATGAGAGCAAGCTTAGTAAATAATGGCTTCCTTTCCCCTTTAACTGAAATCAAAATGAAGACCATGCCACACGCTACCGTGTGCTCATGAGAAATAGAGACAGGAAGCCCATAGCTGCTGAGTTACAGTGGTGGCTTTGGATGCGATTGAGTTTCCTAGGTTTGCCATGACAAACTGTCAACGCCGCAGTGGGGTGACTTACAACAGTGGGAGCTTTGTCTCTCACAGTGTGGAGGCCAGAGATGGGAAGTCGAGGGCTGTTCTCTCCTCTAGGCTCTAGGGAAGAATTCCTTCCTCACTTCTTCCAGCTTCCGGTGGTTCTTGTATTCCTTGGCTGGTTAATGACGATACTCCAATCTGTGTGTCATCTTCACATAGCCACCTGCTCCATGCTGTTTCTTCTTTTCTTTCTACTACTACAATACTTGTAGTTGGCTTTAGTTGACATTCTTACCCTAACTATATCTGCAAAGACCCCACTTACATCTGAGGTCACATTCTGAGGTTCTGGATAGACATACCTTTTGGGAGCCACTGTTTAATCCAATAGAATAGCATAATGTTATCTATTATTTTCTTATTTTTGAGATAGTCTTGTTCATGCATTATCCATTGGTAATAAGCCGAAGAGAAAGTAGCATAGCTGTCAATAAATTTATAAAACTATTTTACTAGGATGATTTCCTTTGTGAAAAAACTTTTCCCTGCCTTTCGCTCCTGAAAAAGTTCTGAGTGCCCAAACTTGTTTTTTCTGGAAATTGCTGTGTCTAAAAACGAGCCGTGTAAAGCTCATATTTCTGACATCAGGGACCAAATATTCCACCCCAAGGATTCCCAGCTTAGTCTCTTCAAGCACCAGACAGCCTGTAAGTAGAATCACAGAGATTCTTGATTCTGCTTAACTAGTTGGATGAGGCAGGGAAGGTTCCCTGTGGTTGTTTAAGTTGGAAAGCAGCAGATGTGAGTAGAAATCTAGTTGCAGATAAAGGAGTCTCTTAGCTCTTCTGCGTAGGCATAAAATGTCTTCAGGGCAATGTGGATGTGAAAGGTTTAGTCAGAGTATTTGAAGTTGGAGGATTCATCTTGAACTGGAAAATCAATCGCCAGAATCCCACACATTAGGAACCAGCTCAGTTTGATTTGGAAGCCTCCTAAGGGACAGCTCCCCCACCAGGGCGTCAGGTTTCCCATCCCACAGCTGCGAGCACGAGACCCTCTCTGAAGGCCTCATTCCAGTCCTTTTCCTGGACCAGGTGGTTCCACTGTATTGTTTCTATGTCAGGAAGTCTAGAAGACTAATTTTACTGTCTTACTCTGGCCCTTTGTATTTCTGCTCAAACATAGAATAAGAAATAAACAGACCAGAGAAGGAGACTGCAAATACCTTGCTTAGGGCTCAGTGGAATTAAACAAGTGACACAACCTTTCTGAGCCTTAGCATCCAATCCGAAAATATGGTATCAAAGTGGATGATCCCGGGAGCTTTTCAGCTCTAGCCCTCCATTACCGTGATGTCTGGTAAGATAGCTACTAGCCACGTGTGGCTATTGAGCCCTTGAAATGTGGCCCATCTGAATGAAGGAAAACTGTAAACAAAAAATAGGCACCATATTTTCAACACTTAGTATGAAAAAATCGTACATTTCTCATTGATATTTTTATATTGATTACATATTGAAAATATTTTGAATATATTGAGTAAAACAAAATGTTACTAAGATTACTTTTACACTTTTTTGCTTTTTTACTGTGATCTTTAGACAATTTAAAGTTACAGGACTGGCAGGGGGTGTGGTGGTTAAGGCGCTAGGCTCCCTCCCACATGGCCAACCATGGTTTGAGTTCCAGACCTGGGGGGTTGCTTTCTCACTTTCCCTTTCTCTCTCTCTGATCAGGTTAAAAAATAATAATAACAAATGGAGTCAGACAAATAAATAATTTTTAAAAAGAAAATGTAAAGTAACACTCGTGACTCACATTGCATTTCTACTGTGCAGTGCTGTTTGACATTCTCTATGCAGCGCAGTTTTGAGGCTAAAGTCTGAATGTCCAGAGTCACACGCAGAGATCAGGTGCCACATATGTTTTTAATTTGCATGTGAATATATATAAACAACTGTACACCCGTGTTATACACAGGCATCTCGGCAAAGACAACGTCACCATGAAAGCATATTTCTGTCAGGCTATTACAGTCAGGCTACCAGTCTTGGTTAGAAAAATAAAGGCTTAGAATGAACATGGATTATGTATCAATATTCATTGCTTTTTCAAACATGCCATGTACAGGTTGTATACTCTAAGGTATTAAGGAAAGGATATCATAAAAATACAATCCTTAAGGATGAGAAAATGACTTCCTGAATGCAGGCACAAATGCATTCACGCGACCTCTACCCATGACCATAGATAACAGCATAGACTGGGTTCAGTGGTGCGGTCGCAGCACTGCTATGGCCCAGGTCTCTTTTTAATTTTTTTAGTGTACATCTGGTATATGTCCCACCTACATCCCTCTTCTCTCCACCCTGCACCTGCTTAAGCCTATTCTCTGCTGATAATTTTCCTTCTCCAGCAGTTATTTATGTGCTTAAGTTAAACACAATGTTTCCACTTATCGATTATTGTAACCCCGATTCATTTATTCCCTCATTCAGCATCTCCATACAGCCCTCTATGAGCAAAACACTGCTGTAGACATTTGAGGAAGTAAGAAGATCAATTGAACTCATACTTAACCTGTACTTCCTAGTTAGAAAGTACATATGAAAATGTGGTATAAATACAGTATAGAGTTGGGAACCGGGTTAATAAAGGCATCATAATGCCTATGTTCGAATTCCAGGTTCCTCATCTGGATGTGTGAGCTTAGGCAAGTAATGCAGACTCTTTGAAGCCAGTTTCTCCACCTCCAAGGTGGAACAGATGGCAGTTGCCTTCCACATAGAGTATATGTATTTAGAGAAGATAAGCTGCTTAAGGGTATCCATTCTAACCTCCTGGGGACTGTGAGCTATAGCTCCAGGAAGGTGAGCTATAGCTTCCCAATTACGGACACACCTAGGAAAGGAGGGTAGGGTGTAACGTACCAATAAAGGTGCTGTGGACTTTCTAACAACAGGGAGAGTATACTTCTGTTTGAAGACGGGAGAAAAAAACGAGTAGACGATGGAATTTGATCTAGACAAGAGAGAACTGGATAAGTAAGTGGTGGGTTGGGCATTCCAGGTGGGGGAACCGACAGGAGTAATAAGCGTTCATTCGCTGGTGTTGAAAGTAATGATATACGGTGAATGAACGTAAAAAAAAAATGTAAAAGTAAGTTTTCTGAGGGAAGTAGAGAGAATTTGGCTCAAAAGGGATAATGAACAGAAAGACTTTTTCTAGTAAACAGTGATATAGCTACCTGTGGTCTTCCATAGAAATACCATCTTTATTTCCATTGTGTGGTGTGTCTTCTTATGTGTACGTGTAGATTGTAAGTGGAAATGACCCTGTATAGTATAGAGAGATGTTGGCATTTTTTTTTTTTCCGGTGGTTACTCCTTGTTTTCACTCTCAGCTTCAGAGGACCCAGAAGCAGTGTTGATAGCCTCTTAATTTATCAAGTCATCAGGAAAATCATGACACGTTTTTGCATAGGAAAACAGAAAAATACATCATGACTTTCCCGATGACCTAATAGTTACATCATTTCCAAATTTCTACCTCTCTGCTCCAAACTAGGAACCATCCCATCCTTCTTGTCAACCCTTCTGACAGTTTATTTTCTCCTTTTCATCCAAAAGTTCATGTCTGGACCAGTTTTCTAAACTTCACTTCATTTTCCAATTGCACGATAACGGCACCTGATGTGGGCTTGTAATATAATGGGTGAGGGGGCTGAGGCATCCTATACCTATCACTTAGTAGCTAATATGACCTTGGATAATTTATTTCTCTGAGCCTAGAACACAGGTTATCATTGTTCATACTTCAGAAGGGTATGGAGAAAAAACAAACTAAAGTGAACTAAATGAGTAACACAATGCTCCATGCATAGTAAGTCTCCCCAAACTTACCATTCATCAGTAACAACCTTTAGTCCTTTGTTCCGTGTAAGGGTGGACTTCAAAAAAGCTCATAGAAATATGGAATTGAAGTATAAGTTTGTTTCGGTACAAAGAAAATTTGAAATCCATGTACAGTTTTCTCAGAATACACATCTTCCATGACCTTTTTGAAGACCCTCCTGTTACCACCTTAGCCCTTCCTTGTCATCCCATTTGTCATTTCACCTGGACATCACATGTCTGTCTTCAGTACATCTCTCACTGGTGCCCTCAGGTTCCTAGCCCTCTACCCTCTCAGGTAGACTGACCAGCAGCCATCCAGTGAGCGGTCTTTATGTCTGTCCCTGTGACCAGGACGTTGAGGCTCCAGTGGAGAAACTCGCCTAAACCTTGGGCTGTGATAAATGAACAAAATCCTCGCTGAGCTCTTAACTCCAGTTTGAGTCCTCCTGCGTATCCGATTGAACACTTTTCCCCATTTCCTATGAACAGACGGTTCAGAACTTGTTTGAAGTCTCTCCCTAACCTCCACCACATTCTCTCTCTGTGGGTGGCCTCGCCTCCTACTACAAAGACAAAATTGAGACCTTCAAGCAGTAAATCCCTCAGGTTCCTGCCTCCGCGTCTATGGACTTATCTTTGCCTCCTTCCCTTCCTTTCTAAGAACTAGGGCTCTATCAATTACAAAGCCTTATTAACGTGCTATTTATTGAACATAGGGAGTGCTTATTGCTATAGAAGAAAAAAAAAGCCACTTCTCTCATTGGATTTAAAGTCTAAATTAGCAAGCTGAAATATTCAAATATAAAAGATCATCTAGAAAGTATTTAAATCTCACAGGCAGAAGATGTTTTATATTCCCTGCTTATACATAATAAAAAAAAATTTAAATGTTAGGAAAATGTTAATTTACCTAACATATAGAATTAAAATGTTGTTAATGTTATTGAATATTAATTTTGGAGTCTATACGTTTTTCTGATCCCAGAAGGCTATGAAACAGTGAGTAGTCTCTCTTGCTTTCTGTATATATTTTGTATATATATGCACACTTATATGCATATAGGGTTGTCCTTAGCAAGTGCAGGGATGATGTTCTAGGACTAATTTCTCCCTCAATACTGAATCTTCGGATGGTTAAGTCCTTTATATAAAATGCTGTAGTGTTTGCATATAGTCTTCACACATCTTCTCATATACTTTAAATGAGTAAATCTAGATTACTTATAATACCTAGTGGTATGTAAAAAGTTGTCATACTGTACTGTTTGGGAAATAGTGACAATAAAAGCTTAGTACATGTTTACTGCAGATGTGATCATGGTAGGCCCAACGAGATTTCCCATGCATGGTTGGATGAATCTGTAGACATGAACTTAAAAATATGGAGCCCACTATAATTGTGTACGTTTGTACACACATATATGTACATAGACCCATACAGTAATGTGCTTTTGTTTTCTGTTTACGTAAGCATTAGAGCCTAATGGCTGTCAATGCTAAAGAGCTATCCGACTCTACAACAGCCTAGTTGTATAAGGTGATGATGCAGTCTTAGTTTGCTTAATGCCCTGGCAAATGGCAGTCTCTCTAATAGAATATTTCAAGAGCAACATTCATAAGGTGACTAAAACTCTCAAATTTCCAGGGACAAAACAAATGTTAAATATCCTGAACTACTAACTCGTTTGAAATCGAGGTGTTCAATAATCGTTTGTTGAGTATCTGAGGGACCAGGTGTGATTCTGTGAGAGAAAATAGATACAGAGGTAGATAATAACAATGCTGTTTTATAAACAGAATTGTTTGGGAGACTTATAGATGGATCAGATCATTCAGAGCAGGATGATCAAGAAAAGCTTCCCAGAATCATTTGTCCTAGATTTAGCTTTGGACACATAGTTCATCAAGTGTTTTATCCCATAGTTCCTCATTCTATCCTCCTTTAACCCAAATTCCAAACTCGGTAAGTCAAGGCTTCTGTGCGTGGAGGGCTGCAAATGTAAATGACTGACTCCAACTTACCCTGCAGGTCTCTGAACTTTCTGTCATCCCCCAGTTGAATTCTCACTGGTGAACATCCCCCCAGCATCTCACGTTAGCAATTTTGCTCTCTCTTAACTCTTGAGTTTCATGGGCTTTTTCCGTTAGTCACTGTGGCCTAGCTTCACATCAGCAGTCAGATGACAGTCTGGTTCATGCTCTCAGACAGAGGAAAGTCACAAAGAGACCCTTAAACAGCTGACTTGGCCAAGTCTCCTGACGTCCTGCATATTTACTGCTCAGGCGTGATGGCAGTGCGATGAGCCATGACAGGACAGGTGGGGCAGGGCAAGAACACATGATTGGCAGTTAGCAGCCTGGAGCCCTGCCTTGGCCCTAATACACAGATTAGATCTTTGGGGATTTTGTTTCTTTGGTTTTCCCTTTGAAGATGTGGTCTAAAAGTCACATCTAACGTAGCTATTTCTAAAAAGCTTTTACACAGATTTTTATTCTGTCAGAATCTTCATCTTACCCAACTAGAAATATGTTAATATTTTTTTTCCCTTTATTTGTAGAAGAGCTTGCATGTGTGAAAGAGAGAGAAAGAGAGAGGAACTCAACTTAGGGTCTGGTCACACTGCAATCCCCTTCCTCTAGTCCTCCAGCACGTTGGATCTCGGGCACTCACACACATGCCTGGTGTGTTCGATGCTGCCTTGGTGGGGATTCAACACTGTCACCACGCAGGCTCCAGCTCTCTTGAGCAGCATGTCCCCACTGTACCAGGGCACCTGCCTGCCCATAGCCTTTATCCCCTGCTGGCTTCTGAGATGCCACACTTACCTGATTTTCCTTCTCAGTTCTCACTAGCTGCCCCTACTAAGGTTCTTTGGCTGACTTCACTTTCATCCTTGATTCTAGATACCGAAGTGTCTCAGGGACTTATCGTCAGTCATCTGCTCTCATCCATTGGTAGATTCTCTCTGGCCTCAAATATTTCATGCGAATGACTGGCCTCTCCCCAGAACTCTAGACTGATGTCTCCACCTGTGTCTGGTGTGTACTGAATGTTTTTTCCTTACCAATTCTCAAAAAAAGCCAGGATCTAACCCAACCCCGCCCCATTGCCAGCCCTGCCCCCCACCTTGTTGCTGTAAACAGCACCTCATCCGTGTAGTTGCTCACGCCCCAAACCTGGTAGATCATCGTGATGTCTGTCTTTCCCTCTAATTCCCCCTTAAAGTCATGAAGTCAGTTTTTCCTGCTCTAACATATAGCCATAATTGGCCATCTCTACAACAACCACCCTGGTCTAAGCCACTTCAGCTGTCTCCAAGACTGTGACCACAGTCCCCCAAGAACACTCTCTCTTCTGATGAGAGAGTTGTATTTCTATAGCCTAAGTTAGAGTGTTACATGGCTCTGCTAGCTGATTTCCAGTGGCTACTCATTACTACAGCCTGAAAGGTCCCTATAACCTGGCTTCTGCCTCTACCCCCTCCACTCTTGCCCATGCTCACTGTGTTCCAGTTGCTGATTTTCTTTCTGTATGCCGGATACACCAAGCTTGCTCTACTCAGAGGCTTGGGATCTGCTGGTCTTATTGCTTGGAATTCTCTTCCCTTCTCATCATTCAGGGTGCAGTTCCAGAAAGACCCTTTACACACTCCCTGTGCATGCTACTTCATCTTCTTCAGAGCCCTCAGCAGCCTTTGAAATGATCTGGATCTTTCTTTCTGTCCTGTGGGTTTTTTTTTTTTTAAATACCTCACTTCAAAGTGAGGCTTTTTTTTTTTTTTTTTGAGAGAATTTCGCTATAGGGTGTGTGCGCTCGCCAGACAGACAGAGACATAGAGACAGAAAGCAAGAAATCACCCCCCAGGTGGGATGGCCACACTGCAATCCCTTCTCCTCCATTCTCCTCTCAGGATCTTGGGCACGCATGCACACATGCCCGGCGTGAGTTTTAAGCCACTAGGTCTGGGATGCGAACTGCGGTCGATTACGTGGGAGTCCAGCGACATAGCCATTACGCTAACTGCTGGTTCCCTATCTGTCCTGTTTGATATCTGTTTCTGTCTATGATACTCTAAGCTTCTTGGTGCGTGGGCTCTGTCCATTGTCTTCATGGCCACATCCTTGGTGGCTGGGTCAGAGCCTGGCCCATGGGAGGTATGCAGTATTTGTTGACCGACTGACTAGTAGTTACTAGGTTGGACCAGCCTTTGCTGCTTTTCTCTTGACAACTATGTGAAAAATAAGCTTTTCTGGGAACCAGCAGTTAGCGTAATGGCTATGTCGCTGGACTCCCACGTAGTCGACCTCGGTTCGTGTCCCGGACCCGGT
>NW_006159519.1:3031203-3035798 GCF_000334495.1 Tupaia belangeri chinensis
CTTCCAAAAAAAAAAAAAAAAAAAAAAAGAGCTTTTCTCCCAAGCAACCCTTTTTGTGTGGTTATTTCTTTATCCTGACACGAGCACAAAGAGGGTGAATATGGAAATCTGAAAAGAACCTACAAATACTTGAAATACATTCACAGCTAATCATCCAACCAAATATTCCCTTATTCAACAGATATCTCTCAAGGATTAAAGGTGTGTCAGGCGCTAGAAGCTTGAGCAGCAAAGGCAAATCAATTGTGGTTCCTGTTCTTAGGGAGTTAATAATTTGGTAAGGTGGGTGGACACTGTGTGAGACAGAGCTGCCTAACAAAATACCAGATTGAGGTGCTTAAATAACAGACATTAGGGGCCGGCAGGTGGTGTGGTGGTTAGGGTGCTGGACTCCCACATGGGCAATCATGGTTCGAGTCCTGTATCTGGTGGCTTACTTTCTCACCTTCCTTATCTCTCTCTCTCTGTTTCTCTCTGGTCAGATAAAATAATAATTAATTAATTAATTAAATGAAATAAAATAATTCTTAAAAACATAGCAGACATTAATTTCCTCATGGTTCTAGAGACTGGGGACCAAGGCCAGGGTGCTGGCCTGCTTTGTTCTGGTGAGGGCTCCCTTCCTGACTTGCGGGTTGCTGCGTTCTCCTTGTATGCTCACCTGGCCTTTCTTCAGTGTGTTTGTGCAGGGAGAGAGAGAACCCTCTTCCTCTTCTTATACAGCTACCAACCCTATCAGGTTAGGGCCTTACCCTTGTGCCTCATGAGACCTTCATTACCTCCTAAAAACTCTGACTCTGAATGTGGGAGTTAGGGCTTTACCGTATGAATGTGGAGGCAGAATGTGATTTAGTCCACAGCAGACAGATTCTTAGATCCTTGCAAATCACCAACAGAGGAAAACACCAAATGCTGGGAGCACAGGCAAGAAAAGGCCTTGTAACTAGGGGCTGGCAGGCTGGGCCTTTCTCCAAAGGTACAAACACTTCTGCCAGTGATAAGCTTCAAGGGCCCACAGGATGAAGAGGACAAAGGGCCACTGATTATGGAAGGTATCTCCTGCTTGGAGTCTGACATGTCAGCGCTTTACCTGCTTGCAGGAGGCAGGTGGAGACTCGCTACTGCGGAGGAAGGAGGAGTTCTTTATTTCATCACTCATGTGACCTGTCAGCATATCCAGTGTCTTTTAGGATGACTAGACATGTCTCATGCCCATGCTTGATGGATCTCCAATGACCAAGAGGACTCTTACTCTCTGGTCATTCTTGGGATATTTAAGGCAGTCCTGTGTGTCCACTGTGATCTATGGCCTAGAGTTTGCAGGCTGGAGGTCACTGCTCCTCCTAGTAAGGCTCAGCAAAGACAACCTGAGGCAGCCAGAGGTCAAGTTCATCTCTCAGCTTGGCTCCTCTTTCAAGGGACTTGGATATTGGGGGAAATGAATTATTACCATGGTAATCCTAGGCACTTGCTAGTCTTTTCTCGTACATTTTTCCATGGTAATCCTCACACCAACCTTGCAAGGGACATAATATGAGTCTTGCTTTTCAGATTCAATGAAGGATACCTAGAGTGGTTATGGCATTTGCCTGCTTTAGGCTGCAGATTCCTGCTAGCCATATTGGCTCACTGACTGCATGAAGCCACACTTGGATGACCACACTCATCACTTCTTGGCTTCATCTATTCATTGGGTGGCCTTTCCTCTGTCCTTGGAGCCTCCAATCTGCCAAACTCCATTCCTTGTTCTGCTCAGTGGTTAACAATGTCTGTGTGAATCTTTTGACTGGACAGGAGCCTTCCTGAGGCCTCAGATGCTATTTTATTTGTCTTGCTGTCTCCTGTCTATAACATAGGATCAGCCATGCTGAAGGCCAACAATAAATGTTTGTCAAATGAACTCTTAATACCATATAATCTCTTGGAACAATTCAGTCTCCTCTTTAGCAAACCAGGCACAAAACCTGGAGAAGTGAAGGGCTTTGTGCAACCCATCCAGTTAACAGCATTGTTTCGGAAAGAACTGATTCTTGGCCAAGTGTTCTTTCTTCCCCATAATGCTGTGTCAACCATACCAAGTTCTTGGGAATATAGAACCTCAGACTCAGAGGGGTCTCCTCTTAGATGGTTGAAAAAACAGGTATTAGGGTCAAGGGTCCTTCCCAGTATTCTTAAGTCACGAACCATACATATATGCTTGTCACTGTTTTCTTCAGGCAGATACAAGGAAACTGTAAACCTTGAATACTAGAATGAATTTCTGTTTCTCTTATGTTTCATCTTATAAAATCATAAGCCATAATAATTGGTTAGCAAAAAGAATGACCAGGAAATTTATCAATTACAAATACCCTTGAACTTCCTGTTGCTTTTTTTGTGTATTGTTGATATGCAATTTAAACATGCTAAATGCTCGGGACTGAGTATATTACTAAGTTTATGATAACTCTTCTTCTCATAAATGAGAGTAGAGTTTCTATTTTCACTGAAACTAAGTGGAAGATTCAGAACATACAGTGTCTGTTTAATACATTCCACAACCCTGCCAGGGCTATTACTTCTGACATGGCTGGAATAGGAAAGGCACGCGTAAGTTTTTTCAAAATGCAATTTAACCTGCCTTGAAATTCACAAATGATATCAAAGAATCATTAGAGTCATTAAATCTTGGACCCTAATAGCTCTTAGTGATCTGGTCCAAATCTTTCATCCTATAAAGAGGAAAATCCAAAAAGGAAAGTTACAATGTTTTTGTGATTTCCCACCCACTCTCTGGTGACCATCAAATCTGAACCCTCAGTACCTCCACTTCCAGGTGGTGTTACTAGACATGCCCAAGGCAGGTGCAAGGTGCCACCACCATTATCTCGGTGACGGCAAGCCCTGCCACCACCACTGCTGGTTCTTTCAGATCTGAATTCCCAGGCCTGCCTGGCGCCATGTTTATATGATGTCCCTGCTTTCCCCTCCACATTCGGAACCCCTGAATCTTAGCAGATCATCAGCTGTTCAGACCCAACCACTTTGGATTCTCTTTGAATCACCAGCTAGTGCGATGTTATGTTTCCTATCATCTCTCTCCAGAGGTGACTCCTTATTTGGGAGTCACCAAATCGGTCTGGGGTCTATATATATTACCCAATGAACTAAATTTTGGTGTCACCTAAATCTCTCAGCCTCTTCCCATCTTCTCACATGGTGGGTTTTCCTGGCCAGTGGTCCTGGTGTGGCTGACTGTTACATGAGCACACACTGTGTCTGGCACTGCAGAACTTCCCTGAGGTCACCCCAGCCCCTCACTGGCGAAGCGGAGACCACAAAGACAGCATGGTGCCCCTTCCCACCCACTGTGCTCTGCAGCACATCACCCACCCTGGAGAGGCCAGAAGGATGGAGGTCAGAAATGGGGGTTGCCACTTCACCAATAAAACAACCCAGGCCTCAATTTTGTGAACCAGAACATTGTTAATATTAGAATATAAATAATTCCATCAAGACTTACTCGTCTTCCAAATGGTCTAAGATGCATTGGAAATAACGAGCAGCAGGGGATATGTAATCAGATGCCTCTGCTGGAAAATAAATATTCAGTGCAGGCTTAAACATAAAGGCTTGCCTGTGAATACCCTACCATAGAGACGGATCTTCCCCACTTCCTATGCCAGTTTAGAGATTGCTCAGGCACTGCAGTGTGGAATTACAACCTGCCAGGGCCATTTGTTATGGAGCGACTCAACTAGAAACCCAGTGACCAGATTAAGAACTTAATAAAATCTGTAGAACAAGCAGTGGGAGTGAGGAATTATTAGCTGGGTAATTTGTGTTATAATGTACAATAGATTTTATATCAAGAGCATCTCAAAGTCTTAACTAGTCTGTCTACCCTTTGAATAAAATTGTGATTTGCTGAAAAATAGAATTCCGAGATCTTATGGGAAAGATCCTGAGCTGCAAAAATATTCTTTTACAGAAGAATAAAAGTGATATTAATTGGGTAGCAAACTCCCCATCTTTGGGCTCAAAAGGCCTTCCCATGTCCTGGCCCCATGCCCTGAGGCCAGCAGCCCAGCAGAGCTCTGTGGACGACTGAGGAGGAGGAGCCCTCTGACCCGTCAGCCTCCGCTTCAGCATCCACTCTCAGGTTGCTCTGAATTTTCTGATTTTTATTGTTCATGTCAGCCGTCCTCAGGATCCAGAGTGGTAGAGGCAAAATTATCACAAGACGGGTCAGTGGGCATGCCCTGGAGCAATCCTTAGCCTGCTGCCTTCCTAAATAAGTCAAGACATTTTCATGTCTTGGAATCTCCTGGACTCCTATACAGTTAGTGAGAAAGTTCTAGATTTATACTGCATGTCATATACTCTCTAAATGCTGGGATTTGAGCTGGCTGATGGCCTAACGCTTATGGAGCTGATGCTTCTACTGTGCGTTCTCCTTGTTGTGAGTAGGTGATTTACTCAGAGACCCGACCGAAGTGTCTTGGGTCGCGGGTAATGGGCTGTGCTTTAAGTCTGGGAGAGACGTCCTCGGCCCGCAGTGAAGGGCGTGTACTCAGGCTGTCGGGGGTATACGTGGCCCACACTGACTCCTTCTA
>NW_006159519.1:3035829-3041002 GCF_000334495.1 Tupaia belangeri chinensis
GGCTCTTGCCCTAACCACGCCCTGTACTGGGGGAGTGAGCAGGACCCGTATCAGCTGCTGTCCCTCTGACTTACATGCCATCAGTGCTAGGGTGACGCTAAGAAAGGGGGACATGAAATATTGACTGGCAGGGCCTTCTGAGTGTGCCGACTGTCTTGTGTTCATAGAGACCTGTTCCTGGCTGCACCACCCTAGTGACTGTTACCCTAGTTCGTTACCCTAGTGTCCGAGGAAGGGGTTCGCCTTGCCTCTCTCCAGGCAGCCCACAGTGTGTGACAGAGCCCACCTTTCCTTGCTGTCCCCATGTAGATCCAGCTTCCCCTCAGTGTCTGCCTTCAAGGGCATTCCGAGAGCTTCTGCCTGACCCCAGCCTCAGTCCCACAGCCATACCTGAGTGTACTGGAGGTCCCGGGGGTGCTCACCCCAGTATCGAGACCTGCAGAAGCTGCACTCCTGTTACCGTCTCTAAACTGCCTTCTCCCCAAGGCACCTTCCTGAGCTGGAAGGACTGCACAATGTTTGGCGGGCACATAATGCCAGGCCCACTGGGGGTACACCCCAGGGATGCCCTGCCCACACCCCCACCCACAGCACTTGCTGCACATCGACTTGGTTTGACACTGTGGCCACCAACCAGGGCCTTCTCCAGTCATCAGCCCTCCTTGCTGCCTCCGTGGCAGGGCAGGCTGAAAGCATCAGAGAATGAAGAGCCGCGCCTCCTCCCTTGGCAGTCCATGGTGGACAGGGAGTTGGTGTGCAGAAGCCTGGCCCCTACCTCAGATGGGATCACTGCCACACCAGGTCTTTCACACCCACCCGTCCCGGAGTACCCCGTAGGGCTCAGCCTTGCTCACAGAGTTAACTCAGGAGACAGCAAGCCCTTTATTGGCCTGTTGTCTGATTTCCCCACTCTCTCATTAGTACCTTCTGAAGTTGCCTCCAGATAAACTCCTGTGCTCGATTCCTGCAGTCATCACCCCTTCTGGAGAAACCCAAACCAAGACGCCGTTCAGACGGCACCGAGCAGAGCAGCGAGGCAGGGCGCTGTGTATTCCTGCCAGGCGCATGGTTGGCCTGAGCCAGCCTGGCTGCCTTTCCACTGGTCATCAGAAAAGTCATGACATGTATTTCTAAGCAAAAATGCGTCATGACTTTTCCGATGATCCAGTATTTCCATCCTTAATGTGGCTCTAAACTTTAAAACTGCCTTTTTTTTTCTTTTTCTACTTGCATTAGAAAAGGTAGAATGTCTGTATTTTTCTCCTTAATGTCCTTCTTCATACTCTACTCCTCCACTCACTCTCTTCCCACACCGTAGCTGGTATTTATAACCGTTTACTGTGTTTCTGCATCCTTTAGTCATTCTGTTTCGGCCATAGAGTGCGGACACTTGGTATATATTTAAGTGGGGACGTACAGTGTCTCTCCTTCATATGGGAAAAAGAAATGGGTTATTATCTATTGAGGGTAATTTTATAGTACTGTTAACTAGACTGGTGAGAAATGCACACATGTTGGAATATTCACTTTGCAAGCTAAGTAGCATGTCATTGAATGTCTAAAAGAAATTGAAATAAAAAAATTAAAGGGAAAAGAAAAGGTAGACTGCTCAAGAAAGCAACCACAAAAGTTCATCTTTACATTAAACAAATGAGAGTTCCTGGCTTAGATTTAGAAGTATCAAAAGACGATTAAAAACCTTGTCCTAAGTAGTGCCTGCTTTTCTGTCAACACAGACTGCGTTCTCTTAAAAGATATTTAAACCATGGTTCCATTTTTTAAATCTAGAGCATCAGTTCGACACCATGAAATATACTTGGTGTCAAAAAGTATTATTTATACTTCTTTTTTCCCCAGACCCTCTGACAGGGTTGTTTGTGAGCTTTTAGTTCTTGGAAAACAAAATACATGAGATGGCTCCCATGGGATCCTCTGTTACAAACGAAAACACTGCCTTGTGTTGCCTTTGTCCCAGGCACCCCAAAACAAAGAACGGTTTTCCTTTTGTTATAATTGGACAGAAAGCTTAAAATAACTCTAAATATTGAGTCCAAAAAGCCATATGAAGATGGCACGCCTCTTGCACTGGGTGGGCTTGTTATGACACACAGACAGCAGAGCCTCGTGTGTAGAGACGGTTGTGTAGGAAGCTCTGCGGCTTCTCGTCTGGACTTCTCACCCGCATGAACCGTGGTGAAAGGGGGAGAAATTGAGAGAATATTGCAGTGGTCTGCTTTGTGCTGTGTGCCGTATTTATTTGTTTTCAATCATACTAATTCTTGACAGCAAAACTATGGTAGGAAAACTTTTCTTCCTTCCTTTCTTCCTCCTTCCCTTCCTTGGTTCCACTCTGCCACCATCTAGACCCAGAAGATTTACATGTAGAAAAGGCAAAACATTCACCTGCCTTTGGCTTCCTTACTGACTGTTTTCAGGAAGTGGTTTGTATCTGTGGGCATGGTTCTCAGTACGGCATCTTGCCCCGAGGGATACAACCTTTTGTCCTGTGGCGTTTCCTCTGAACTACGTTTCAGCTTGGACGAGGGGACTTCTTCCTCTTTAAGTACACATTTCACAGTGATAGTTTACTTAGCCAGGGTATTGTGACCACAGCAGGTAGCCCTGGATATGTGCTCAAAGCATGTTCTGGTGATCCATCATTTTTCGTTTCAGTTTAGCTTTACATGCATTTTGTAATTCCTGAAGGTTACGTCACAGTGTCTATTTGTATAGCAACCCAGAATTCTAACAGGATGTGTGGGATTATTCCCTGGGAGGCTACTACTGCTACTAACATTGTGACAACTTTCTAGAACATTTAGGTTCTCCTACTGGAAATTGCCAGTAGTCAGGCTTTGGTGTACATGAGATTCACTCTGTCCAAAACCCACCTTCTAGACCCTAGCCCTAGGACTCTGAATGGTCAGGCCAGAACAGGACCCCAATGTGTGTTTTTAAACTTCTTGCAAAAATATATAGCATAAGGCATATAATTCTTTTTAAAATAAGAATTATTTAATTTAATTTATTTATTATTAGTAGTATATCATTTGCTATAGGGCATGCATACTCACCAGAGAGGAAGAGAGAGAGAGAGGGAAAGAAAGCAAGCCCTCAGATCCAGGACTCAAACTATGGTCAGCCATGTGGGAGTCCATTGTTTTAACGACCATTCCACCTGCTGGCTCCAAGAGCACATTTTGTTTTGTTTTGTTTTGTTTTGTTTTTGAGAGGTTTTTGTTATAGGCCGCGTGTGCTTGCCAGAAAAACAGAGCCAGAGAGAGACAGAGGAGAAATCACCCCCCAGGGGGGATGGCCATGCCACAATCCCTTTTCCTCCATTCTCCTCTTGGGACCTTGTGCATGCACGCACACATGCCTGGCATGAGTTTAAGCCACTGGGTCCAGGACTTGAACCGCGGTCAGTCACATGGGAGTCCAGCGACATAGCCATTACGCCATCTGCTGGTCCCAAGAGCATGGTTCTTTACACTGCTTTCAAATCCTTGAGGAAAGATTGCCATGAGATCATATCATGACATCATGACAACGTCTTCCTGAAGCTCACGATCTAGTCAGAGTTGAGACTTTTTCATTAATAAGTTACTTCCAATTATTATTCACTTGTGAGATCTCTTATGTTTCTATATTCTGGCTGCTAGAAAACTTAGTTTTCTAAAAAAGTTTCATTAAAACCAACTATAGCTTTCCTCCAACAAACTTTTAAACCATACATATTCCTTTTCCTTTTTCTTTTCCTTTAGTAAAGGAAAAACAAAATGAGGCAAGAGTTCCTATCTTATTGTGGGAGACCATTTTCCTGCTTTTCACGTGTGTTTGAAAAGACCAGTCTGCATGGAACAATACACCACAGTACACAGTAAGAGCAAGGATTGATGTTCAAAGTCAGGCAAGAACAACCCTGCCTTGTCTGTGGAGAGCTGCCTCCCGAGGGTCACACTGTTCAGTTTTCCAGCAGCACCTTCTGTTTTTCATCTGGTTTTCAGGATTTCTTTCTTGGCTCCCCACTCTCTCTGCCTCCCTGACAAGCCTGCCTACCCTCGAGGCCTCAGCAAGTCTCTCCCTGGCTTTCTTTTCTCTCTGTGCCTGTCTCTGAATCTGAATGCTGTGAAAGTTACCCGGGGGCTGTAGAAGGGATACGAGAGATAAAGACCCCCTCCCGGGATCACCTCTGCCCAATCTGAAGACTGGCCAGAGGTGAGTTCGAGGTAGGTGTGCAATTATTTTTGAGGCATTTGCAAAATCCAGTGGACTTCAAAGTTCTTCACTGCTGTAGGCCCAGTGTTTCTGCTGCTTCCTATGCCCTCCCACCAACTGCCCAAACTCACAGCCAGCGTGGGCACTCGTAATCACTGGACTCTCAGAGCTGCAGCTAGCCAGCTCTCAGGCAGTGCAGGACTTCTGCAGGGCTCCCCTCAGTGTTGGTTGGGTGAACTCAGCATTTCCTCTGTTAAGTCTGGGGCCTGGCATTTCTTACGAGTTTCCTCAGAAAAGTCTGGCTTGGAAAGGAGGCCGACACAGGCCCCTCCATGGTCACAGAAGAGCCTTGCTGCCCATACTCCTTCCTGAGATGCAACTAGCCTATGGCTTGCTGAACAGTGCCAAGAGGTTTTTTTTAAAAATAGTATCAATTCTTCTTTAGAAGTGTCCCTGGTCCTGGGTTCCCTAGAAATCAGAAATTGATGCAAGGATTAAAACGCTGATGCTTTGACTATGAGGTGCAAACTCAGGGCAGTAAAAATGAAGAAAAGAATGAAAGGAGTATGAAGGAGGATAGAAAGCAATAAACAATACCTTCCTGAGCAGGATACGGTTTTATGATGAGCTGCAAAGAGACCCAGAAGGTGACTCAGAGCTGTCATTCAGCATGAGGAATATTTATGGATTGGTGGTGTCAAGGAAGTTTGTCTTAAAGCATGCATAAATAAGGTGCACAGAGTGGAAGGAGCTAGAAACTCAGCGTGTGCACCTGCCCTGACATCTCTCCGGAGAGGTGACTTGACCTGGTAGAGACACTAAGTCTAGGAAATTCAGCAGCTGAGGAAATCCAATAAGATTTGCATTGGATACATGAGTAGTTAGGAAGTGAGGAGCAGATGTGGAATGAGAAGAGGAGAAAGGGATAAAAATCTGAACCTGAGTACAGCAGGAA